>NC_141034.1:3405000-3422500 GCF_052040795.2 Danio rerio | reverse complement strand
CGCTGCCAGCTTTTCCTCCTCCTTCGGGCCTCCGCTCCACCGACATAACACGACGAGCTAACCGGACAAACTGGTTGCGGCGGGAAAGCCCCCCACACAGAGGAGGTGAGCTGTCAACCCAGCTGGCGAGCACGAAGAGGAGTGGCGTCACACCGCCCCGTAGCATGGCCATACGTACACATGGCCATACGTACCTCCGGCCATGTAAATCGCGGTTTCCAGAAACGTCCACGGGGCTACGTTTTCAGAATGAGCTTGAATTGGTTAACTCTCAGGTTTCGTGTTTTCTGTCCATTTATGGTATATTGAATATTCAAGACTGCAGATTAACAAAGTGACTTGGTGGTTTTGTAGTCTGAGACAAGATGTTGTTTAGGAAATAATATAGAGAGAATTAAGTCTGTAAAATAACAGAAAAAGCTACTGGCAGTTTATTATCAAGTGTTTCTACTGTACAGAAACAACACAGTCACAGACATATATCACTTTAAACTATTACAAATGTCAACAAAATTCACTCTTCACACTTTCAGAAGTTTTCAGAGGAAAGATCAAGATCCCGTAACTCAATTCAAAAGCTGATAGTGAAACAAAAAAATAATTCATAAGGATTAGCCACTAAACTGACAAAATGTAAAAAGAAGGCACCAAACCCCATCCCTAAACACAACTGTCATTGGGAGATGAGCAAATCATACTCGAATGTAGAAATGAGATTGTACATACTAATCAGCCACTAAATCAAAAAGTTACAAACTGCCATGAGATATCATTGGATTTACAGATTATTTCTACAAATCAAAACTACAAATCTGCTTCTAAATGGACTACATAACCAGTCATGCTCCACACACAACCGGTTCCAGATCCTGACTGATTGCATACACACAGCTGATGCTGCTCATGTACTGATTACACACCCCCATATACAGCTCACTGTGAAACCCTCAGTGCTGAGTCTTGTTATCTGTCACAGTGACATTACAATGCGTTTTCTTTGTCTGCCTTTGCCGTGTTTTGCTCCTTGCCTTGCTTATTTATTTAATTCTGTTTGCTGCCTGCCTCTGACCATCTGCCTGTTAATTTGACTTCAACTCTGGATTGCCCTCATACGTCTGGTTGCCCCTGTATTGACCACGGCTTGTCTGACGATTATATTAAACCTGCATGTGGATCCAAACTTCTGTTGTTGTCACTCCCCGTGGTTACAGCGTGTATTTAATTCATCAAAAAAAAAAAAAAAAAAGGAGCTGAATGTACACTGTTAAATTAATTAATGAATGAATGAGTTTTCTGTATTTAGTGATTTATTTTTTTTATAGTTTTGAACAGGAGAAGAATGAGTGAATGATGACAGAATTGTGATTTTTAGTTTTTTTTTTAAAAATACCCTGCATTTAGTTGCTCACCATTGTACAGCCAAAAACTAATACAATTTCATGTGTTTGGTTCTTTTCAGTGTATAGTTGTCATTACTTCTGGTTTCTCTGTTGCTCCCATCCCAGCATGCTAGGATGTTGCTACAGTAGGATTTGAGGGTGATTCATTATGCATTGTTGCTGGTAGATGTTTACTACAGTTGCTTGAAACAAAACAGCTCACCCTTAAGTGTTGCTTACAAGATAAAAAGCTCTGAGGCTGATGGAGTGTGTGTGCGTGAGATCTAAATGAGTTTCTCAAATTAACATTTGAAACATGGCATCTTCCCACTTTCTCTCCCGCTGTCCTGTCGAGCAACACTGTTTTCATTTTATTAGTGATATCATGTATCAGTATCAGCTTCACCTCAACACCAACAGCATCTGACATTTGCTTCACAATCTAATGAGTTTTGTTTACAAGCGTTTGACATTAGACAGAGCCGTGTAAATGCCAAACGATAGAACTGAATACAGTAAGCGTTTGTAAAGAAAATAAATAATGATAACGATAATCTGGCTAGACAGTTTCTACAAAGTCGTTGCTTTGCACTGGAATAGTTTGCAGCTGTGGTTGCCAGAGCTTTAAAAAAAATACAGTAACAACATTGTAAGTTTGACAGAACTGATATTTATACTTCATTATGCTGACCATATGGAGCTCTGAGACAGCCATTATTAAAATAATAAATGATACTTGGCGTAATACAAATACAGACATACAAGGTACTTTTTGACCTTATTACTGGATTTAACACAGTTGATGAGTTCATATTTTTATTTCTTAAGGTTGTTTTTATTATTACGATTTTTAAACATGTAAACATTCACTACCTGACGAAAGTCTTGTTGTCAATCCCAGTTGTAAGAGCAACAAATAATAATTTGACTTCTGGTTGATTATTTGGAAAAATGTGAGAAGGTGGATTTTTCTGCTGAATCATCTGTTGAACTGCATCCCAATCCTCACAAATACCTTCTGGAACCAGCATGGAGCCAAGATTCTCACAGAAATCGGTCAAGTTTGGTGAAGGAATAATCATGGTTTGGGGTTACATTCAGTATGGGGGTGTGCGAGAGATCTGCAGAGTGGATGACAACATCAACAGCCTGACGTATCAAGACATTTGTGCTGCCCATTACATTACAAACCACAAACTCTCCAGCAGGATAGCGCTCCTTCTTATACTTCAGCCTCCACATTAAAGTTCCTGAAAGCAAAGAAGGTCAGGGTGCTCCAGGATTGGCCAGCCCAGTCACCAGACATGAACATTATTGAGCATGTCTGGGGTAAAATGAAGGAGGAGGCATTGAAGATAAATCCAAATAATCTTGATCAACTCTGGGAGTCCTGCAGGAACGCTTTCTTTACCATTCCAGATGACTTTATTAATCAGTGATTTGAGTCATGACAGAGATGTATGGATGCAGTCCTCCAAGCTCATGATGGAGTCAGACACAATATTCATTCTGTCTCCACTGCAGCATGACTTTATATTCTATACTGGACATTATTTCTGCTGAGTGCAAGACTTTAGTCTGAGCAAAGTCAGACCTTACAGTCCTCATTAAATCAATAAAAATGAAGGCATGATCATATTTTATTTTGGTCAAATAAGTGTAATTTAGAGGTCTTTGCCTTTCATGTTAGCCACTTCGGTCCCACTTTATATTAAGTGGCCTTAACTAATATGTACTTACACAGTAGTTAATAGTTTGTTACAATGTACTTATTGTGAAAATACATGTATTTACTTTGTACTTAAGCTTGATTAAATACATGTATGTAATTACATCTGTAATTAACTTTTGTAATTACATTTGTAATTACACTGTTGATCATCCCTTACACCTTAACCTACCCTTAAATCTACCCATACCACCAGACCTGTCCATAACCCAACCTCTATCCCAACTCAAAAGCACCACAAGTGTTCTCAAATACATTATAAACACAGTAAGTACATTGTATTTATTTTTTGATGTAAGCACATAGTAGTTAGGGACATTTAATATAAAGTGGGACCGCCACTTCTGATACCAAATGATCAACTAGAAGTCAACTTATTATTTGTTGTTCCTAAAACTTGGATAGGTGACAAGACTTTAGCCAGGTAGTGTTGATAAAATGCATCAAATTGCGGTTGTTTATCAGCTGTGCTCCTTTACAGATAGATGATGCAGCCCTACTGTAAATTCTAAAATAAGTTGTTGGTTTTCATTTTATGTTTTAATACATTAAACGTATTACACATTTTACAATAGTTTAGACCAGGGGTTCTCAACTGGATTGGCCCTAGGACCCACATTTTTACATGGTCATAAGGCCGCGACCCAAATTTTTAGGAACTATAGTATAATTTTAGGAATTATTATACATTTTTTTATTTGTTAACATACACAAGTAGTGACAGATAAATTGTATGAAAATCACCAAGACTTACAAATAAATATTATTTTATTGCTGTCATTTAACAAAATGTATCAAATTATAGAAATATTATAAAGTAAAAATGATAAATACTGTACAGTGGTTAGGGTAAGGAAAGGTTCAGTTACCCTGAACTAAACTAAACTGTTAATAAAACATTTTGCCTGGTTTCTAAATGTCGTTTTAATTCAGAAGGTTTCATGCTCTCTTGTGAGGGCACCTCACTTCAAATAACACACTGAGGCTTTAAGTCTTTTTTTGTCGTCAAAATATGTAAATCCATACTTGTCATATCGAGGTCGCACTTGCGCTTCGACATGTTTGTTGCTATAATTAAATGAAATTTCACATGTCAAACGGTAGGGTTGTCGTGCATGCATTTCAAAATAAAAGTCCAGTATAAGCAAAATAAGTTCAAATAAACTTTTTTTTGACCACACATTCCGCGACCCACTAAAAATGTTCCCACGACCCACTTTTGGGTCACGACCCACTAGTTGAGAAACACTGGTTTAGTTTATTTATTAAATAATTAATGAAGGAATTATAATGCTTTGACTTATTGTTTAATATCATTCACAAGCACAGTAGCTGCTGTATGGGCTATTTCTGTCCGTTCGCATCCCGTCCCTTTGCGCCCCCTGGCGGCTCATTCACAAACTGCGGTCATACACTAAAAACAGAGCGGCACATATTTCAAACGGCGGCGGTACATGCTGCGGCGTTAATAGCCACTTTGAACTCTCACCTACTGTATGTTTATAATTTGAATTTAACCAATTAACAGTTCTTTTATGGTAATACTTTTAGTCTGTTACCATTAAAATAATAGTATAGGGGTCTAATAATGGTCTCTGTGCTGTTTCCAATTGTTCCGACAAGATAAACAGTTGTTTTTTTTTTCATTACAATCTTCTGCTGTTCATTTTAATTGCAGTTATTTTCCGTCAGACTGACAGCCACCTTAAAAGAACTCACATGTTGAGCATTTTGAGCCCAGATACTTGGATTTTAGCTGAGATCATGTTCATTTGATTTACCTGACGGACGGTTTCAATTAGTCTCCTGTGGTGCAGCGCTTGTTGTGGGGTTTGCGACGGTGTCGAAGCGGCAGCTGTCACAGCAGCGCCGGCAGGAGAAATTCCTCCGATCTGAGTCTTTCCCACATGAAAGGATGCTTTTCTCTGTCTCGCTGTCCCCGGGATCATCTGTGCATGTACAGTTTTTAAGCCTTACATGAAGATGTCAGCATTTGTGACGGCCCGGCCAACCTTTCCTTGCTGTGATATTTTCGGTGTGTGGCCGTCATTGTGCCGAGAAGGATTAAAGAACCAAGACGTGGAGGTGTAAATTATTAAGTAGACACTACGAGCCATGTGTTCTCCGAAGATACAGTTGCTAACGCTCACTTTGGGTTTTCTAATTACAGCTCAGCAATCGGTGACTCTCGTGTTGATTAAGAGGGTTTGGGTTATTTCGGGTAATTACATCCGGTGCTCTCTAAAGTCACACAACCTCTCATAGCCAATCAAAACGCTGAGAGCTTGTGTGAGAGCGCAGATCTCCTCGCAGTGCTTCTCCAGGTATTTATTCTTCGATAAAACTGAACACTTATTCGTCTTGAGTGTGCTGCTTTTGTAAAGTGTGTGTGCTCATTTCTGGAGCTTATGTTTTATACAATACAGATCTTTTTAATACAGCAACTTCATGGTAATGTTTCATGATGAAACATCATGTTCTTTGGCCTGACTGTGTAAGGTATGTTCAATTATGAATATGAAATTGGTTCAGCAATATTGTTGTCCACATGCAGTTTTGCTTGTTGGACTAACATTCTGGGATCTTCTGCTTGCTTTGACATATGCTTGTTCTAAAAATGTACCCCTTTATACATTTCTGGAGATCGTGAATTATGTAGCCAGTGGTACGTATGACTGCATTTTGTCTTTAAAATGAAAGCTAGGGGGCGGTATGACACTATGACACTAGGAACTAGTGTGTCCAGTGGCTTACTGCGTACATTGGAGGATTTGAGACACTAAGCGGAGTTGACTGTGATGATGGGGTTTGAGTCTGACGAAGAACGATTCTAGAAAGCAGGTTAGAAAAAAAACAAAAGTCAAAAAAAGAAAACGAACAAGTAAAACCAGGGTGAGAATGTGTGAAAATCTGAAAACATGGTAGAAATCAGGCTGCTGCGAGAGCTTCTCTTTTTTTGGGTTGCTTTTTAAAACACTGCCGGTTGGGTTCAGGAAAGTGGGTGGGTGATGGTCAATCAGTGCTTTTGAAAACACTATCGGTTGGGTTTAGGGAAGGAGTATGGTGGGGGTATAGGTCGGTTGGTCAGTCAGTTGACAGCGGCCCCTGATGGATTTACGTGAGAACAGCATGGCACTCATTAGAGAAATTTAAGATCTGAAAAAGCGTACACAGCAGCTTCTGGTGGATTCGTGAAAACTAAAACTGCAAATAAAACATACCTCCTGAAACATTTTTGGCACTCTCCAGTAATTTTTATAGGGGTATGTAATCAGAATGAGCCTGGGTTGGTATATGATTAGGGTGGTCATTTGTGTAGGATGGAAATGGGGGACAATTGGGATGATAAAAGGAAAAAAAGTATTACAAATAAACACCGAAAATGCTAAATATGCATATATGTTTTTTTATTCAGCCAAATATCTGCAAGTCTGATGAAGTGCAGTTCGAATAAAAACAATAGGGTTTCAATGGAGTGCACTTGAACGCCTGACATTATAGAGCTTTAACTAAGGCCAGACAGAATCTGCGGACAATTTCTGCGCAGAATATTGTTGAAATTCTGCAGATTTATGTAGAATGATTTTGGGAGTATAATAACTAAAAACTTAATATATGAAATAAAAAAGTAATACCTTTTTAACTTTTATTTAATGTTTTCCATGCAAATCCAATAACACCCACTTTATTAACAAAGCAAGTCTCTCATATAATATATCTACTAAAGGACAGAAAGTATTAATTTACAAATTGTATTGTACATAAATCATATGAATATTTTCACATTTGTCAATAATATTATTGAAATTCATTTTAAAAACTGAATAAACATAAATTTACACACATAAACACAAGTAAAATAAACAGGAGTAATTAAGGGCAAAAAATCTGCGTAATTCTACGCTCACACATTCCGTGTGAGCCTTGCCCATTACGTATCAAGTGACTTTATTATTAAAATATTATAAAAATTTAGTATTAAAACCTTCATGCTGTAGAGGTGATGCTGAAGATGCAAATGAAATGGCATTTAAATGTCTTTATGCAGTGTATGCACAGCTCAAGGATGTCAAGCATTTATTTACACTGCAGTTACACTTGCATAAATAATGTTACAATATTAATTCATTTATTAATTAATTCAATTCATTCAATTCATTCATCCCTTTTCTATCAGTGGTTGCCACAACGGAATGAACCAGCAACTATTCCAGCATTTGTTTTATGCAGTGGGTGCCCTTCCAGCTCCATTTTTTTTTTTCAACTTTCCAATCTCCAAGTAAAACCACAAATGTTTTCAGCTCAACACTGCATGTAAAATAACAAACAAACAAACAAACAAATAAACAAACTATTAAATAAATAAATAAATAAATAAATAAATAAATAAATAAATAAAGAAACGCCAAAAAGTGTTAACTAAACTATGGAAATAATTACAAAGAAATAAAAAATAACATGAAATCAAAAGTGAAATAAAAAAAAGTGATTTTGTTGCATGTAAAACACTCCAACAACCTTTAAGTTGCTTTGTTTAGATGGTTAAAACAATGAACTGTGGTATAGAATGTTACATGAATGAGTGATGAACAGTATTCAAGCATGGTGGCTCAGTGGCTAGCACTGTCGCCTCACAGCAAGAAGGTTGCTGGTTCAAATCTCGGCTGGGTCAGTTGGCATTTCTATGTGGAGTTTGCATGTTCTCCCCGTGTTAGCGGGAGTTTTCTCCGGCTTCTCCAGTTTCCCCCAGTCCAAACACATGCACTATAGGTGAATTGAAGAAACTAAATTGACTGTAGTGTGTAAATGCAAATGTTTATGGGTGTTTCCCAGTACTAGGTTGCGACTGGAAGTGCATCAGCTGAGTAAACCATGTGCTGGAATAGTTGGTGGTTCATTCCGCTGTGGTGACCTCTGACTATAAGGACTTATCCAAAGAAAAATGAATGAATGAATGTTGCAGAAGAGTACAGACCACTGTTTGTTTTTAGTGACAAGGCTTTCATGTTGAGAGTCCTGCAGCAATGCCTGTGTGTGACGTACTCTGAACCCACACACACATCCAGTACAGCGGGGCAGAGGGTCTCAGGTGGGCCTGAACTGCTGAGTTTGTTTTGAAATGGAAGGCAGAGACAGGTCATCACTCTCAGTTTATAGAGGAGGAGAAAGAGGCTCATCTCCGCGTCTGCGGCTCTCCAGCACTCGCAATTACTTCCATCTCTCAAGTGGCACAGAGTGAGTGTGAAGAGTGTGTGTGTGTGTCTGTGTGGTAATGGAGTTCTCACTCTCTCAACACAACACATCCCACAGCTGACAGTGTGACACACATATATATGACCTCTAGTGTCTTCACAATCACACACACAGACTGAAATAAACTGATAATACAAACGCAATACAGATTACTGCAAAAGATGTGGTACAGTGGGTGATATACTCAATGCTGTAAAGTGACAAATTAGCAATACTTAAATACTGAGTAGTTTTCCTCAGGAGTTGTAATTTACTAAGTAGTTTAACAAATGTAACTTTTACTCTCACTTGAGTACATCTTTACTGCAGTATCGGTACTTTTACTCCATTACTTTCCTTCAACCTGCATCACTACTTTATTTTTATCTGTCTATGGGGATTAGAAGAATTATTCCTGCGATTCCTGTCCAATCAAATCACACATAGAAGGTAAATCACATCATAATGTACTACCTCTTTAGACATAAGCGCTTTATAGATGCAGCAAACTGTTTGGAAGCATTAAAAGTGTCCAAGAAGATGTCCAAAATCTTTACACACATTAACCCAGAGACTGTTTAGATGTATGTCACTGATGAGAAGAAGACGGATGTTTACTGTATGATGCTCGAAATGGCCTTAACACCCAGCAGGCACAAGACGTCAACATGATGTCATATTAATGTTGTACCCCAACCTCGTGGAGACATTGCAGTTTGTTTGGAAATGAAAAAGGGTTTTTCGTTAGAACTCAAAAGTCAATGTGCAACGTCCAACCTAAAATCAATCAAAATCAACGTCTAATGATGTTACAGCTTGATGTTGTGTGGACGTTACCACTATGATGTCTATCAGATGTTAGATTTTGGTTACTATACCTGACGAATAAATGTCAGAATTAGACGTCAATATGACGCTGGTGTTGGTCACTTTCCAGTACAACCTAAAATCAACCAAATATCAACGTCATTTGACATCGTTATTAGACATCAAAATAATGTTGTCATTAGACACTGGCTAGACAATGACATAACAACCTAAATCTAACCTAATATTAACGTCGTATGATGTTGTGTGCTTGCTGGGCAATAATTAAATGCGCTACACAATGTTTGAACAGAATTTATGTACATTGTCCTGCCACTGTTTCTTTTAGACCAGCGTTTACATTTTTGTTGTTGTTGTTGTTGGAAAAAGAAGACCTTAGTTTAGCCAAAGATGTGCTTTGGTTAAGTCACATGACATGCAGGGTTTTTCTGTGGCCTGATTTATGACAGACTGGAGTTTATTGTTGGTAGGCATGGGACGATAACCAATTTCAAAGTATACTGTGGTTTGGAAAAGCCAAGGTTTTAAAACCACCAAATTTTTCTGCAAAACCGTTCCTAAGGTACGAGTACGATTTTTTTATTGACGTTTTTTTTTTTTTTTTTTTTTTTTAGGACAGCAGTATCTCCAGCAGAAAAGATGTCATTTTAAATCGTAAATCTGTTCTCGAAACAATTGAAGACAGCAGAAGTAAATAATTAATTTAGCCTGACATGTTTACTGCTCCAAAATATTTTAAATGTTTCTTAAAATAAAAAAAAAATGGTGTTCAACGGGAAAGAGAAGTTTTGTTGTTTACCCAGACATTTAAAGAGAACTTATTTTAGAGCAGTATTCACAATACTGCGAAACCGTGATATTTTTTAGCCAAGGTTATCATACCGTCAAAATCTTACACCAGCCCTTGCCTATTTGCGAGTAATAGCTGAAAGCAAATGTAAACGGTAATAAAAACAAAGGATCAAATTACGTCAAATCCACAAAAAAAAAAAAAAAAACATCTGAAACTTCACCTCCAGTAAGTTATGATGACAGTTTTTATCAAATGAGCTTTTTGTAAATTGATCAAGTGTATATGTTGCCAAATGGCAACACTGTCCAATAGTGGAATGTGCAATACTGCAATAGGCTAGATAGCCAGCAAGGTCAGCTGTGATCTTTTAAGTTGTAACAATAACAACATGAATGCTAGGACTATAATGTTGATCAGTCAAATGGTAATGGCATTTGAATTATAGATAAAATCAAATTTGAATGGAGTAGTGATGAAGACAGTTCATGTAAAATAGCTCAGAGGTATATAAGACAGGCATAGTATGGTATATAGTATAGTATCTAAACATTGTTATCTAGCAGCAACATGATTCTGATGCATCTGGATATAATAGACTTGTTATTTATTTGTTATAATATTTACTGGAGAAATTATTTATATTTACTGTATGTGATATACATGATAATACAATGTTATGTTTCTTTTCAATCATTTTCAGCAAAAAATAATGTAATGAATGAAAGCTGTTGGAATATCAGTTGTTGGAAAGTATGTATAAGGTGTCATTTATAAATTCTGTGTTAAAGCTTATAATAGTGCAACACCAATTAAATCATTTCAAACAACACAATTATTTAATTTAAGAAAAGTTCTACATTAGAATTTTATAAGTTAGATAGATAAGTTAGATGGACGTTGTTGCCATATGGCAACATTTTATAAAGTACCTTAACATTTTTTTTCCATTTTCTTTTGCAGCACTTCAAGGTAAGCCAAGAAAAGAAAAGAAAAACAGTGAAATATATTTTTATAGATTTCCGCCACTGGATATAATCAAATAAAATCCAAAATACATGTAGGTAAAATTAGCAATGTCATTTTTTTGTACGGTATCACACAGCATATGTGTGTTTGTATGCAAGTGACTCATGCAGACATCAATCTGTAAGCAGGGACGGTCCCTGTTGTAAATCTCCAAATCTTATTCACACTTTTTATGCATGCATATTCATATCCATGCAAATGCGTATGCAAATTACTATTTAAACACGATGAGATGCACAAACCGATGCCATTTGGCATCATTTAGGGCCAACCTGGCGTTTTACATCTTTATGTGACATATTTGAATATGTGTGATGTGAGGCTGCATTGGAGATTTGAGAGCTTTAATGGTAAACTTTACTTCAGATGCTGAATAACAACATCTCTTAAAGAGAGAGCGGCCTATTATTATTTTCAGCAAATTTCAGATTTATTTATAGACACAGTGTTTTAAAGCAGCTTGACAGAAAATAGTGCAGTCTATAATACTGTATCACTTTGAGTTATAAATGTTAATATATAATATAAATAAATATAAATAAAGGGTGCTCCGATCGATTAGCTGGAGATTGGTAAAATTAAATAATAATATATATAATAAATCTCCGGCAAATCGATCAGAGCACTCCACATATATATATATATATATATATATATATATATATATATATATATATATATATATGTGTGTGTGTGTGTGTGTGTGTGTGTGAGTGTGTGTTTATATATATATATATATATATATATATATATATATATATATATATATATATATATATATAGAGAGAGAGAGAGAGAGAGAGAGAGAGAGAGAGAGAGAGAGAGAGAGAGAGAATTCTGCTGTCCGGTCCTTCCATGCATTCTTACGCTTACCTTTCTTCATGTGTTTAATACATGTCATTATTTCATGTCACTTTTTCTAATTAGCTTTGTTTTCTGTGTATGTGTGAACTACTTTGGTTGTTTTTGACATCTGGTGAATATTTCAAATCAGCAGCACCTTCAGAAACATGTTTTTTAAGAACAATGGTGACACATTCAACACTTATTTTTTCCACTCTATCTATTTATAGTTTGCTATTGTTTGATAATATAACAGTAAGGCGAGTGACTGTACCATAGTGTTTTTATTTAAAGCATAAGTAAATGTTTTAAGACTTACTGAAATTACATTTACATGACTTTCTTCCTTTAGTAGCAGGCGAGAATTTTAGTGAAACTACTGCTTTAACTGTTATAATTGCTGCAACGCATGGCCTTGAATGCTTATTGCTGTACTAAACGTCTTCACTACAGCTTTAATATCAAGAGAACAACTGCATCTCATTACAAGAGCAGAGGGGCAAAGATCACAGATTTACAAATATCTGCCCTCACACACAGACACACGTAGATGCACAGTTTTTCAGCACAACTCTTTACCCGACTCATTAAAATCTCCACACACACACACGGCGCTGTTGCTCCTGCTCTTTACAAATCCTGCATTTATTAAAGCAGCGCAGGCCTTTCATATCAAACACACACCTGCGCAATTACAGCCTGAGCTGGCTGGACGTCATCACACCACATTAGACTGGGAAACTAGTTCATTAAACACTAACAGGGATGACATCATTCAGCAGTCCACTGGACTCCAGTAGCTGTGTTTCCACCCAAAGGTGTGAATTAGAATTGTGCACAAAACTGGAATATCACATTAAGCATTAATTAAGGAGCGTTTCCATCCAATGGGTCCTATCATACACACACCGCAATAAGGTGCAAGATGTGTTTGCTGTGATTTGTTGCTATTTTTAGACTAGCGCAACAGTAATTTTCACACTTTTTTTCAGTTTATTCATGGTAATTTGCATTTGTAAAATGTTATTGATATTAGCAGTATTGTTTTTTATATTTACTATATTACGAGATTAAAGGAGTAAAGAGTAAAAGTGAAGAGAAAGTAAAGAGGCCGAATGGATAAGGCTCGTTCTTTATTCTCACGCTGCAGATGGTCTGTTTAACTGTTTTCTCTCTAGTGAAGCATTTATTTTTTCCACTTACGAAGTCCGCCATGTAAATAGCAAATGGTTCGACACACCTAACTCTTAAAGAAATGTGAGATGAGACTCTGATTGGCACGTTATGCTTAAAACACACCCATAACTCATTAAGAGAATAAGCACAACCCTGTTAGAACGTGCACCAGAGCGCAAAGCTTATTTTTACATCCCTAAAATAGCAAAAGTGGATTCAGACACACCTTTTGTGCCATGCGCTGTAGATTTTGCACCTAGATCGTTAAAATAATGCACAATGAGTAAAAGAGAACAAAATCATCACTTTTTGATAAACTGGTGGCAAATATCAAAAAGAAAAATGTAGTTTTTTGCAGTAGAAGAAGCCACTGTGGGTCTTTTTTCCTTTTATAATAAATGAGTTGTGCCTCAGAATATACGAAGACGAAATGCAATGAACGTGTGTTGGCTTTTGAAAGCATAAGATGCTCAAGACAGTTCTGGAGGTAGTAATAATATAGTAATAATAATACTGAACCACTGTGATGACAGACTTTGGCTGAGGGATTTAAGAATAAGCGAAACAACATTACAGATGTTAACAGATGTTTTGCAAAGTGTGTAATGCGTCCCATTACACACTTTTTGTGATCAAATGATCTTTTACAACAAAGTCACATGACTTTTTTGATATGTATGCTAAAATTTATTCCGTAAATGTGCTTTTTTCGTAGTTTATACTAATTTTTCCTTCTCAGATAAAATGTTTTTCCTGCTCATATTTGTACTGATTACAGTTTTTATGCACATTTATTTAGAATTTGCATATTGGCATTGTCATTAAGCTTTCTTTTTTTTTTTTTTTTTTTTTTGCATTTAAAAAAAATGCATAAAAATAAGTGGCCAGAAACAGTTTGTGAAGTATCTAGTTTTGCATCTGTATTGTAGTGGTCAAGGGCAACAGAGTTGAGGATCTAAAAGCAGCTTATTAGGCAAGTCGTCAGGCAATTAAAAGGTCAAAACAGGGACAGACAGGAACATGCAGATAATCCAAAACATAGTGAGAGTACAGGCAGCAAAACAACATAAACAGTAAAGCAAAGCAAAGGTCAAAAAACGACAAGGAAATGCTTTCGAAGTGCTCACTTAGAGTTTAAAAGACTCAGCCAAGAGTGTGTGTGTGAATGTCTTTATAGTGCTAGTAATTAGTCCATCATGAGCTACCAGCTGTGTGTGTGTGTAATCAGGGGGAATCAGGAACTGGTGTAAGAGTGCAAATACTTCTGGGAGCTGTATTTCAAATAGTGGCAGATATGTAGTTCTCCAGCGACCTGCACAGGCTATCACAAAACAACTGATTCCAGAACAGCGAGAAACACTAACTTCTATCTTAATTCATTTTTAATTTGATCCTTTCTGAAATATAGTTTATTCTCGTTTTTATGCCATCTGATTTTCTAAAAAAAAACCTTTTATAGGACCTCCAGAAGCTACAACATTTTACACAAAGTATTCACAGGAAGTACTGTCAGTGTTGTTTGTGTGTTTTATATGAGAGTCATTGTCGTAGCTCTTTGCAAATGCACCTGCTCTTATTAGTGTTTCTCCGGCGTCTGCTTTATATGAGCCTATATTAGTCTAAGAAGAAAGCGTATGAGGTGCTCAGCCTCATTTGCACGGGTACAGATGAATGTGTTAGTCTGTGGAAAGATGAAGAGGCTTAGAAGTTAGTAAGAGAGTTAATAATGCAGGAAAACAGAAAGTGTGTCTCTGTCTCCACAACAAACAGCAGCAGTATTGTTTATAATGAGAGCTCTAGGGAAAACCCCGCCTAACAGATACTGTGCATTGATTGGTTGACAGATCATATGTACATTTTTGATGGAGGTCATGTTGACAGGGCAATGGCATTACTGTACTACAACATATAATTGGCTACTGCTTTTTTTTTTTTTTTTTTTTTTTCAATAAGATGTTTCTGACTGGATCTGTACATAAAAAAAAATATTTTATAATTTTATATAATTTATAAAACTATTTTATAATTTTTAAAAACGCTATCCATTTTAGTGTGGATAGCCTAATGGTCATTGTATCGACACTGCAGGCATCACAAGTTTTAATATATATATATATATATATATATATATATATATATATATATATATATATATATATATATATATATATATATATAAAGGGGTGCTCCGATCGATTGGCCGGAAATTGGTAAAATTAAATAATAATAAATATAATAAATCTCCGGCCAATCGATCAGAGCACCCCAAATTTTTTTTATAGCTAATCGGTCGGAGATTGGTATTGGTCGATAATCACATTTTATGATTCAATCGGTATTCGTTAATCTGACTGATCTCATGAACTAATTGCAAGTGTTTGTTTACGAGTTTATGACAAACTCTGAGGTAGATGCACGTGCGTGTCCGGATTATGCATCAACAGTGCTACAACACTTGAGCAATGTTTCCAAATTGCATAGTTTGTCTTGTTTTCTTACAGTTTTTTTTATCATTTCATTTTACATATCGTTTAATCTTTTTTTTTTTGTAAAGCTGCTTCTCACCATTACATGTATGCAACATCCCTAATTTATTATCTTAAGTAAGGTGAGATCTCATAGTTAACGGTTAATTTTGCT
The DNA here is from genome assembly GCF_052040795.2 of Danio rerio. Lineage (NCBI taxonomy): Eukaryota > Metazoa > Chordata > Actinopteri > Cypriniformes > Danionidae > Danio > Danio rerio. The sequence continues at coordinate 3,406,854 of NC_141034.1, read as the reverse complement.
TTTGCAATGGCAAAATCATTATTAAACTTAAAGAATCAGAATCAGTACTCTGTATCGGCCGATCATCATGACAAGGAATTACTCAGTATCAGTTGCAAAAAATGCTGATCAGAGCATCCCTAGTATGTATGTATGTATGTATGTGTGTATGTATGTATGTATACATACATACATACATATATACACACACACACACACACACACACACACACACACACACACACACACACACACACACACACACACACATGCTAGTGTCATTTTAGTGTCAAAATACCTTTCATTATTCACTATTTTAAATATGTTTATATGTAGATTTTTCATGTGTTTTTAAGTCTATCTGGGGTTATTATGTAGAAAAAAAATTATTAAAATAATGTTGAATTAAGACAAATATTAATTAGAAATTAGAATTGTTGGCTCTGCCATTAATTAAATTGACACAGATAAATAAAAATAAAAATCCCTAAACTGCCATATATATATATATATATATATATATATATATATATATATATATATATATATATATATATATATATATATATATATATATATATATATATATATATATATATATATAATGGCCGAAACACATGACCAAAACACAAAACAATATTACTGAACAATATTACTGAAATATTACTGACATAACAATATTACTGAAAATTCAACAATTACACATAAAACCTGAAATATTTTAACACAGTGTTATATATAACACAACATCATATAAAATAACATATGCATGTCTTTTTAAGCATTTGTGTTTGAGTGTCATCAAGCAGAAGGTCAGTTAACATCAGTTGGTGCATCACTCAAAGTTAGCTATTTAGGTGCTTCTCCTTTGTGTTTAATCAGATGGTTGTTTCTGTCAAAGCTCTGCACTGTGGTTTTCACATCTTTTGGGATAGCAGACTTTTCATCATGTTTTCCCAACAGGAGACATTTATTCTTAAACAAAAGCTCAGGGCAGTTTTGATCCAAATGAATCCTGCTCTTTGTTGCTGTTTCCACAAAATGTGCCCAGGGTTACAAACAAACGCTACAGGGCGGTAAAACGTGCCCCAGTAACTTATTTCAAATTGTCAAAAAAGTACACAGCGCTCGTTTGTGAATATGAAAGCATAGTACAGGGTACATATTTGTCGGTTCTCAAAAATATAGCCCTGGGCACATACAGTGGAAAAAGTAAGTATTGAAAATGTCATGTTTTTCCTGGGAATAATCTTTCTAAAAGAACTGTTAACATGGAACTGTAGCTGATTTAGGAAAAAGCCAAACAATAAAAACAAAAAATAAAGCAAAACAAACTTAAAATATCTTAAAAAAATGAGCTATGTGTCCAACAGACTGTAAAAATCTTGATGGTTCTGTGGGTCTTGTCTATCAAGCCTGATCTTTAGTTTGTGTTTTCTATTGGATTCAAGTTAGGTGATTGGCTGGGCCATTCTACAGCCTGGTTTTCTTTCTCTGAAAGCATTTGGGAGTCTCCTTGTCTGTGTTTTGGGTCATTGTCTTGCTGAAATATCCACCCTGGTTTCATCTTCATCCTCCTGCTAATGTAGATGTTGGACTGAAGCAGCTGATATTCATTTACAAGGAGTAAGGGAAGATGGTTACTGAAGAATTACTGAAAGATTTCAGCTGCACTCTGGGCTTTCACGCCTTTCCACAGCTTCCTTTCTTCATGTGTTCAATACTTTTTCTCCTGTGTCATTTCATTTTATTACACAGAACTTAATTTGTTGACTAATTACATTATTTGTCTTTGCATATGTGTATTTTTTTGGTTGTTACCAACATCTGAAAAAATGGAGATGTGTCCAATACTTATTTTCCATGCTGTATCTC
>NC_141034.1:3355000-3400000 GCF_052040795.2 Danio rerio | reverse complement strand
TGCACAGAGTAGGAGTTTGGTTCACATTGCCGGCAATAAGTCAGACTTGTTTCCAGTGCATGTTGGACTCCAGCAGGGCTGCCCTTTGTCACCAATTTTGTTCATAATTTTTTATGGACAGAATTTCTAGTCATAGACAATGTTGTTCTGTTGACTTCATTGAACATGGACCTTCAGCATGCACTGAGGCGATTTGCTGCAGAGAATCAGCACCTCCGAGTCCAAGGCCATGGTGCCATGTTCAGGTTGAAGGAAAGTCTTTATCCTAGCAGGAGTTCAAGTATCTTGGGGTTTTGAGTGAGTAAAGGGTGGAACATGAGATTGACAGGCAGATTGGTGCAGTGGCAGCAGTAATACGGTCGATGTACTGGTCCATTGTGGTAAAGAACCTGAGCTGAAAGGCAAAACTCACGATTTACCGGTCAATCTACATTCCTACTCTCACCTATAGTCATGAGCTTTGGGTGATGACCGAAAAGACAAGATCTTGGAAAAAAGTGATGGAAATGAGTTTTCTTCACAGGGTGGCAGGGCACACCCTTATAGATAGAGGGAGGAGTTCCGACACCCGGGAGGAGCTCGGAGAAGAGCCACTGCTCCTCCACATGGAGAGAAGTCAGCTGAGGTGGCTCAGGCATCTGTTTCGGATGCTTCCTGGACGCCCACCTAGAGAGGTGTTCCAGGCATGTCCTACCGGGAGGAGGCCTCAGGGGAGACCCAGGACACGCTGTAGGGACTATGTCTCTCGGCTGGCCTGGGAGCGCCTCAGGATCCCCCCGGAGGAGCTGGAGGAATTGTCTGGGGAGAGGGAAGTCTGGGGTTCTCTCCTAAGACTGCTGCTAACACAACTTTGCCCTGGAAAAGCGGTTAAAAATGAATGAATTTAAGTTGAACGTTACTTATCCTTATATTATATGTATTTTGGTGGCCAACACACTGTTATAATACCTAAACGTCTTTTTTTAGACTATTTTAAGAACGCATCTCCTCCTAGACCGTTCATACTACAACCACAAAACTAACTCCAAACTATTCTGAATGAAGTTGCTATATCTTTTTCAACTGATCTGACTAACGGTTTTCCAAAAACTGGAAAATTCGTAAAAGTCCCATTGATTTAACATTGGACCAAACTTTGTGACCTCATAATTTTGCCAATCTGCCAATCACTGATGACCTTTCAACTTACTAGCCACACCCTAGCAACCACTTACAGCACCCTAACAACTGTCACATAGACTTCCATTGTAAAAAAAAAATGCCATTGACTTTACATTGGACATACTAACAACATACCAATCCATACTAACAGTGTACTAATCCATACTAGAAACACACTAACGACATACTAATTCGCACTAACAATGTTCTAATCCATACTAGAAACATATTAACATATGTAATAATTTATACTAGAAACATACTAGCAATATACCAATCCATAATTACAATATACCAATTTATACTAACAAACACACTAACAAACATACTAATCATACTAGCAACTTGCCAAGTCATACTATAAACATACTAGCAACATGCTAATTCATTCTAAAATATCGCTAATAACATGCTAGTTCCTTACAATTTAGTTTGTTTGTTTAAATTCAGTCCATATAAATTGTTTGTAAACAGTTACCTTAAAAACATTTAGTAAAAATTCAATAAATAATTATTTTTTCAGTGTACTGAAGTTGATCTCTCACTAGGAAAGCAGTTTCTTTTACAGCCATTTAAAGAGCTTGTGAAATTAAAATACAGTTTTATAGATGATAGTATAAGTATTATTTTAATTTTAAGGATGTCTATAAGCTTTTGTGCTCCAAAAATTTGGACAAACTTGATATAAACATTCAAAACTAGCAGTTTATCACCTCTGTCTAAATGAATCAACAATTTATTCATATCAAATCTTCCGACCAATTAAATGCTCTCTAGTATCTGGCATGCCCCACCCTCTTCAAGAGGCTTCTCATTTACTTTTCATTTGATGCGCTTTATTTCAAGCACTCTAGGAGCTAGTGTATGTCCCACCCTGTAATCATGTTAAGTTGAGATTACATCATCTTTCGAATAAAAAAAAAAAAAAAAAGGCACCTCTAAACAGCTAAATCATCTGTGTCAGGAGTCTGGAGGACAGTGGCACCAGCTCCGGCACTGATGAATTTGGGTAATTTCAGTATCATCTGGTCATTAAAGAGCTCTAATGAATAGAGAGTGGAGAGTGTTACAGGTCACGCTGACCGTTCATCTGGACAGATCAAGACTGGAGCTGCAGAATTAACACTCGCTCAGCAGCAGATGTGGATTAAAGTGGATCTGGCTACTGCTGCTCGACAAGTGCACTACCAAGTGGAATCATTTAAAGTGCTCCTATTACGCTTCACACAAGTTCAGCTTTCTCCTGAGAATGTGCTCAGAGCAAAATCCCAAATTCGGATAATCACTACCCAAGGCAGGGCCGAGGGTTTGAGGCATTGTCAGTGGTGTAAAGTTACGAATTACAAATACTCAATTTACTGTAACTGAGTAGTTTTAAAGATGTAGTAGTTTAAAATTAAAACTGTTATTAAGTAGTTTTAAAGATGTGGTAGTTTAAAATGAAAACTGTCATTAAGTAGTTTTAAGATGTGTACTTTTACTTTAGTTAATTTTTAGTGCGCCTTTTACAGCATTATTTTTTTTAACTCACTGTTATTGGCTGCATCCAAAATCCCATACTTCCCAGACCCATAGCCAGCCTGGTGAAAGTTGTGGTTTATTTTTCTCAAAAAATGGTGACTGGATAAGTAATAAAAGAAATAAAATCCTGTGATTCCCATCCAGTCGAATCACACACAGAAAAATCATTCAGAAATAGACAGGCCAACCTCGAGATACTGGTGCTTTATAAATGCAGCAATCATGGACAATGTGTAAGCATTAAAAGTGTCCAAGAAGATGTTAAATGGTTACACACAACAACAGAGAGACTGATTAGACTGCACGATGAGAAGGTTAAAGTCTACTGTGTGACTGAAACAGTCTCTAAATGCACTACAGAATGTTACGTTTTCACACAAATACACAAACTCCATGTGTTCTATCAAGCTTGTGTCATATGGTGTTGACATATTGATAGCTAAATGTTTGACACTTTTTAATTAAAATAATGATAATAATAATAATGATATATATATATATATATATATATATATATATATATATATATATATATATATATATATATATATATATATATATATATATATATATATATATATTTATCTAGGTTAAACAGATTACAATTGAATCTGAATACATTAACTTGTTTTCTTTGGGTTTATTAAAGGTGCATATATTAATGTAATGTGTTTAAATTAATCTTATATATTTTTAATTTGTAATCCATGAATCGCAAATAATTTAAAGTAAACTTAGAAACACCTTTTTTTGTTTAAATTGCAAGCTATAAGGTGGAATCATTTTGACAGTGTAATACTCACTACTTTTAGAAGATCTACTTTTCCCTTCTATTTTAGTAGCATTTAAAACAGATATTTTGACAGATTGTCAGGCATTTTTTTTGGTAAGTAATACTACTTTTATAATAATTTTTCAGGATTCTCTTTAGCTCTGGCCATTGCTGATATACATTAATAATGAGTTAAGTTAATTTCCATACTAATACACTTTGTGAATACAATTAAGGCAGCATTATGTGACTGTGTGTGTGTGTGTGTGTGTGTGTGTGTGTGTGTGTGTGTGTGTGTGTGTGTGTGTGTGTGTGTGTGTGTGTGTGTGTGTGTGTGTGTGTGTGTGTGTGTGTGTGTGTGTGTGTGTGTGTGTGTGTGTGTGTGTGTGTGTGTGTGCTTTTGAAATACCTTCATGGAGTTTTGACATCTGAGGGAAAAGAGAAGTTTAATACTCTACAGACTGACAGTTGAGCATTGTGTGTGTGTGCGCTAAGAGAATGAAATATCAGCAGTTTTAACTGACAAGGCTTTAAACCCAGGCATGCACAATATTATTGGAATTTCTAATAAATAAGCCAAAATGGCTTGAAATGTAAACATCGGCATGAGTCCAATCTAGAAAATGATGTCAATGCGCCTTGCCGATTAGATGATGTGGTGATTATGAGCCTGTAATAACTCACATTAGCGATTACAATAAGATGCCGTCAGCAGTCTGGTCATTCTTGAAGTGAAATTTTGCCGGTACGGCAATTTATTTTCACTGTTTATGCCTTGAAATGGAGAAGGCAAGTACAGAATGACTTGTCTCATGTTTGATATCCTTTGGTCACTAAGACATTTACTAACCGCCACTAGCCCAGTGCCTCCAGCAGCACTAACAGCCTGCCACAGGTTATAAAGCTTGCCTGGTAAAGCATGCCATTTATTTAGGTGAGGCTGTAATAGCTAGACTTGTAAAACGTCTAATGTAATATGTCTTTTAATAAGTATATAATCAGCCATAGATGAAATCTGCACAATTTCCCACTGCTCCTGAATGAAAATCAGTTCAGTTCCATCCTCAACTCTTATTGGTAGCTGAAAGCTACAATATGAAATGCGGGAGCACAGATGTGTGTGTGAGTGCTTTCTGCAGGTGTGAATGACGATGTGTGTGACATACACAGCAAGAGAAAAACACTGCCAGAGATTGTAAATTGTGTATTTCAGAATGAGTAATGGCTAAATGTTGCATTGGTCAAATAAATGAATAAATATAAATAAATAAAAATCCCCCACCCTTGGCAGGTGAGTCAGAAATGTAATTTTGCACCAAGCACTTACACACACACACACACACATCTCTCCTCTGGAGGATTTGAACTAAACGTTGCCCATCAGACACCAGAAGAATTCTGAGTGCCCAACTCTCTGCCAGGTGTCCATGGCAACGTCAGAGTTTTCCCCATCTCAGCAGAGACCTGCGGAATATGACAGATTGCCATTCCAATGAGAAAAAGGAGGAGAGAGAGAGACAAAGCTGATGAGTCAGTGTCAGATATGCATCTGTTGATTGTTCACGATGACTCCGAGCACAATAAAGAGCTCCAGTGTGTGTGGATATGCAAATGCAAAGGCTTCATCCTAACCCGTATGGAAACGGTAGCACATTTAATTTAGAATCTGATTACACTATACTTGTATTATAGTCTATTATATTAGGGATTCTCAACCGGAGTGATCAAAGTAAGCACTTTCTCCTGTCCTCTGATGGATTACTTCAAACTCGGCGCAAAAACAGCCTCATGATCACGTCTGCAGCTAGTACACGCAAGTCTGTTCATTCACAAACTATACATGAAGTGAATGTAAAAGTATCTTTTTGTGTATTTTTCATCAAGAGTCTTTGCATTCATCTTCAATGCCTCCTCGTTCATCTGACCCCAGACATGCTTAATAATGTTCATATCTGGTGACTGGGCTGGCCAATCCTGGAGCACCTTGACCTTCTTTGCTGTCAGGAGCTTTGATGTGGAGGCTGGAGTATGAGAAGGAGCGCTATCCTGCTGGAGAATTCGCCCTCTCCTGTGGTTTGTAATGTAATGGGCAGCACAAATGTCTTGATACCTCAGGCTGTTGATGTTGCCATCCACTCTGCAGATCTCTCGCACACCCCCATACTCAATGTTACCCCAAATCATGAATTTTCCTCTACCAAACTCAACTGATTTCTGTGAGAATCTTGGGTCCATGCAGGTTCCAGTATGTCTTCTGTAGTATTTGTGATGATTGGGATGCAGATCAACAGATGATTCGTCTACCTTCTGCCACTTTTCCAAATAATCATCTAGAAGTCAAGTTATTATTTGTTGCTCTTACAACTGGGATCGATGACAAGACTGAAATTGTACAGTCTACTCATCTAAATAGTTCAAATCACGTTTGGTGTGAACCCAGCTTGTGTCAGAAATCTCACACACGTGCAGCTTCACTGAAAAAGTCTCTCTACAAGTGCTCACAGCTAATTTCGTTGCATTCAGAATATGTTTCTGTTTGCCTTTAATGTGAGTGAGCATGAACCGCTGTCGGCAAGCTTAAAGGGAGGTTTGTTCTTGACTCAGAAACATTGATTCAAAGCTCAGGTTTGAGCATTACATCGATAATGAAAGCCGACAGAGCAGTTCAAGTGCTTCAAAACAGGCCGGAGCGGTTTGAAGTTTTAATGTAGACTAAATGGCTCCAAATGAGAAATAAATATAGGCTTTGCAAAACTTTTAATAGGTGCTACTGTTGTTGGGTTTGTGTGTCAGCAGATAGCGTGCAAGATTTATTTCAGTACAGGGTTACTGGTATTAACTCCTTGCCATTGGAAAGATTTTCACTTATGGGATAACAGTTCCTGGCAAACAGGAGGTGATATCATGCATGTTTTTGAAGAGTCGCTACAGAAAAACAAACAAAAAGTGAAGCAGAAAAAAGTGATAGAAGCATAGAAGTTATTTCGATACATTCAACAGCACATAAATATATATAAAACCTTCTGCAACTTCACTGAATGAAATATCAAACCTAGATTGGAGGTTTATAATTCAATTCAATTCAATTCAGCTTTATTTGTATAGCGCTTTTACAATGTAGATTGTGTCAAAGCAGCTTCACATAAATGGTCATAGTAACTGGAACAGTGTGGTTCAGGTTTTAGTGTTTAAGTTCAGTTCAGTTCAGTTTAGCTCAGTTCAGTGTGATTTAATCATTACTGAGAGTTCAAACACTGAAGAGCAAATTCATCGATGCGTAGCTCTACCAATCCTGAACCATGCGAGGCAGTGGCGACAGCGGAGAGGGAAAAAAAACTTCCCCTGATGGGAGTGAAGAAAAAAAACCTTGAGGCAAGGTTCAGGGCAAGCTTCAGGATTGTTGGCGGATTTATTATATGCGGTTGATGTTTGATCATCTTTCTCAATCTGGGAATGCGTTTCCCAAAGAACGATGTAACTCACAGCTGAACTACAATAGGACGATGCATCATTTGGGAAAAGAACAATATTGCGTGCGCATGTTCTGTCACAGATCGATCGTTTGAAGTACGTTAGGTCTGAGGTGGACAAAATACAGCCCACGAACCATGGTGATGGCAGTACTGCCTGCAGTACAGTTAGCGCAACCAGTAGAATAAGAACACACTCTCGGATATTAAAATGCACTCGCTGTTATTGAGTAAAAATGAGTCTGGCAAAAAAAGAAAAGAAAAATTGACTGAATGTCGTGTGTTTAAGAAAGAATAGACTACAAAATACTTTCTAACCAATATTGATCAGAAAGCAGTATGTCTAATATGCTAAGAAAGTATTGCTGTTTTTAAAGACTACAACCTAAGGGGTCGATCACACCGAACACGCTTTATGCGCTTCTTTTGAGTGGTTTACTTATGGCCGCAAGAGTTTTGCGCACTGCTTATGCACCCTGCGCGTCTCGTGTTTTTGCCGTAGCAGACTCTCGACTTTGACACCCTTGCGAAGAGAGGGGAGCAGGCTCATTGTTCACATTAACACACTCAAAATAACATGGCTTGGAATAAAAAATACTAAGACTCTTTTTTTCTTTTATCTTTTTTATCTTTTATTTTTTTATCTCATAGTTTTCTGATTGATATGAGCATATTTATAAAAGCTCAAATGAGATTGTTGTACATTTGACTCAAATGATATAATAATTGCTGGTTAAATGCGTTCATTTTAGTCATAGAATACATTTTCCATGCACACATCCACTTTAAAAAGTTCTTTTATCAAATATTTGTGGTTTTATCAAGTTTTTTGATGATTGATCTGTATATACTAAAAGCAGTGCACATTAGTTTATTGTAAATATGAGAAATTGTAAATATTTCTTTCAGACAAAATCTTTTTTATTGTCCACTGTAAAAATTACATTATTATTATTATTATTATTATTATTATTATTATTATTATATTTTATAAGGGATTATTTTGTTGTTTTAAGATGATTGATACGTAAATATAAATAGCAGTGTAAATTAATTTGACTTAATAATATAAAAAAAAAATCTGTTTTGTGAAATTGTGACATGTTTCTGTCCGATATTACATGTTCCATGCATACTGCCACTATAAATGACAGTAATTTTTTGAAGGATTTGACATGTGGCCCTTTACTTAGTTTGCAAAACTTGATGTGGCTCTAAGGTCTAAAAGTTTGCCCACCACTGCGGCTACGGCACTCTAAATGGGGTGGAGTAACAACTTCTTCAGATAAAATTTATTTTTTGTGCAAATTATATTGGCTTACATGCACACATTTAAAAATAAATGCAATATTATTTTTTATATTCATTATTTTTAAGTAGGCTATTTTTTGTTTAACTGTGACACATTCAAACCACTGCAGAAATGTTCTAGCTTTTGTTATGTACAGTACATATACAAATAGCCTATAAATTAAATTAAAACTATTAACATATCCTATAAATATTTTTGTTTTCACAATATTTGGAGACATAATGTGACTTCCGCCTTTAAATAATAATAGGTCACCTATAGCTTTCTTCTTGATCTTCTTCTGCATTTAGAATAAATATTCCAAGTCTCACTCCAAGTTTAAATGTTGGAACGTGTGAAAGGAATAGGGCATAGGGGGATATCTAGGAAAAGAACACATCCAGGAACGATTCCTCTAACTACCGCTCTAGAGTTGGAGTTGCAAGTGTCCATGTTTGCAACACAGTTTGCGACTGTTCATTGGAACAATGGATTTGGGAAATGGCAAATTACTGAACTTTGTTTGTAACAACGGAACTTGCAAACTTAGTTGGCTAACAGTGCTTTTCAGAAATACACACCAGATCCAGATGCAGTCTTTGAGAAGATATATTTTGTCCCCCCTTATATATTATATATGGTCCATAAATATTTGTACATCAACACAATTCTAACACTTTTGGCTCTATACACCAACACAATAGATTTGAAATGAAACAAGCAAGATGTGTTTACTGCAAACTGCAGACTATCAGCTGAACGGTGTAGGATAATTTGCAACCAAGTTTTAAAAAGTGAAAGTTTGATTTACGATTATTATTCTGTCCCATTACTTTTGGTCCCTTTACAAGTGGGAGGCACACATGCAAACTGTTTAAATTAGTACAGCGTTCACCTGATTTGGATGTAAATACCCTCATATTAAAATTGATAGTCTACACTTTAAACACATCTTGTCTGTCCCACTATTTATGGACATGATGAGTTTATACTTATTTCCTTGAAACCCACATTCAGATTTTAATAACAAATTTGATGCTAGAATAACATATGCCAGAGAGAAAGAGTTTATTAGACTATAATGCGTGTTCAATTCTGGTTTATTTTGTAAAAATAAATTATAGACACTTGGCATTGGGTGTTCAGGTTGGATCTTATTCCACCTGAAATCTTTGAAATGCACAGCTTTGATGAATTCTCTTCATATGAGAGCTTTTCAGCTACTGATGTGCTACTTTTCTAAAGGTTTTCTTTTAATAATAAGAAATTATGCTTTTGTTAATCAAGGATTCATTGATTTGATCTAACCTAAGACATTTATAGAGTATATATTATGAAGATTTACATAAAAGACTTGTTGAATATTCAGCTTTTCTTTACAAGAATGAATTACATTTTAAAATACATTCCAGTAGAAAAAAGGAATAGAGTAATTTTTCACAGTGCTACGTTTCTGTTAAATAAATGCCCTTGGTAAACAGAAGGCACTTCTTAATGGGGACCCATTATGCAAAAATCACTTTTATAAGGGGTTTAAACACAGTTGTGTGGCAATAATCTTTGAATATAACCAACCGCAAGGGATAAAAATGAATTAATTCCATTTTCTGTATAATCACACGTGATAAAAACAGTCTGGAGAAACACTTTGATTGACATTCTCACTTTCTACGTGTCATCAAAGGGGAAAAGCCCCACCCATTAGTGATGATCTCTCCCTCATTAGCATAAACAGCCCTGAGTGAGAAGCAGCTGTCGGGTTTTAATGTCGTACCTGCTAAAAATAATGAGGGAATACGAATGTAGAGTTTTAGGATGCACAAATGAACACTAGACGACCTTCTATGGTGATGCACAGGCATTTGTTGCCCCACCCTGTTTTGAAAAGAGCGCATCTCATTCGAATTTAAAGCGACAGTCACCAAAATGACACAATTTGGATTAAAGCCTTAAAGGGGGTAGTTTCAAAGAGTCATAAAGCATTATTTGTGTAATATTTTGAGCTGAAACTTCACATACACACTCAAGGGACATCAGAGATTTATTTTGCTCCTTGTAAAATGAGGTCCCCTTTAAATCTCTTACCATGTGAATATTTGTGTATCATTCCAACGAGTTAGCCTGAACAACAACTCACTGAGCCTTGCTTTCTGAAGCAGCGTTAAAATAGACAAAGTTGTAATTGTGGCCGGCTCTCGTGTATGTTAATCTAGCGACTCCATTAGTGCTTTATCGGACGTCTCTGTGTGTCCCAGTGTCCTGACGCAGCAGATGATTAGACGCTCACAGAGCAGCCAATAAAAAACACCCCTGGAGATAAGGCTCGGCCCATTATTCCAGCTTTCGTTTTTTTTTTTTTTTACCTGTATTTATGTCCGGGCTCATCTCCAAGAGAGCAGAGATGAGAACGCTATTATGAGCCGCTGCTTATCGCTCTCTCCGTCCCAGAGAAGAAGCAGAATTACCTTCAGTATCATCACAAGGCTGAGTTCAACGCTTCAGTACTCGGCTGCGACACTTCAGCTGTAAACCAATGAAGTTAAAATCCTGAGCCGTTCTAGTTGTGTGTGTTTAACGCCGCTGTTCTAGTTGCGTTGCATTGCTGAGACTATTATAAAGCGGCTGCACTAATTCTGTCATGTTGAACATTAAAAGGTAATTTTGCGACTGCGGTTTTCGCTCTCTTTAATAGGGCTTTTAGAGTGATGCAGTGCTGAGATGGCTTCAACTAGCTTTACCCAAAAGGCTTCCGGGTAGTCGCACATAGCGTCCCGTGAGTAGCAGTGCATTTTAAAAGGAAGCGCTCTAGTTTTTTGGCATTGCGTGTCTCTCTTTCTCTCACCTTCAGTGATGATAGTGTGGGCGCTCTAGTTTAGTGCTGTTCTGTTCTGTCACCTGCTTTCAGCACCAGTGATTTATTATGGAAGTGCTCTAGTTTTGTTGAGTCACATCTAAGGCCCTATGAAGCATTTTGATTCCCAAAGTTATTTTAAAGGATACATTGGGAATTTAAAAAAACTAATGTTGAATTTATAAAACTGTAACAGGGTGATATTTTATTGCAATGTTGATTGTTTTTCATTTTAATGGTGCTGGATGTAAGTTTTTGACTTCTAAAGCATAAAAATCAACCCGGGCTCATTGTGGAAACGTATCCCCGCGGACATTTCTACGGACCGCGATTTGCGTCCCGGGAGGTACGTATTCGAGCGGTTTTTGTTTTCGCGGATCCGCGAGAGGCCGCTGTGCGCGCTTTTTCGCGTCTCGAGCGCCTCTCGGGAGCGCGTGTCGTTTGCGCCCGCGCTGTTCTCGCGCGAAAAGCCGCCAGATCGGCCGACCCGGCCGCCCTCCTCTTCCTCCTCCTCCTTCTTTCCTAAACCCAAGCGACGGTTTGCAAAAGCCGTCCAGAAAGAAAAAAAAAAGCAAAAGCCCTCGTCTTTGATTTCCACCGCGTTTTTGGATCCCGCCGCGTTCTCGCCCTTATTTTTCGGATTCTGTTTTTCATCTTACCTGATTTCAGGAACCGCTGTTCCCCGGACTCGATTCCCGTCGTCGTCCCCGCGGCCGGCTCCTCCTCCTTCTCCGGGGCCTCCGCTCCGCTGACGCAACGCTGTGAGCTAAGCGGACAAACTGGTTGCATCGGGAAAGCCCTCCACTCGGAGGCAAGCCGTTGGCTGGCGAGCGCGAAGAGGAGGAGCGGAGGAGGAGCCTTACGTACCTCTGGCCACGTAAATCGCAGTCTCCAGAAACGTCCGCGGGGCTACGTTTCCAGAATGAGCTTGGGATGATAAAAATACCATGGTATGTTTGCAGATATTTAAGAACTATGCTAAGGGAACATCCTTGTTTACATATTCCATTCAATTCACCTTTATTTCTATAGCGCTTTTACTATTTAGATTGTGTCAAAGCAGCTTCACATAGAATATTATAGTGATTTGAAACAGTGTTAGTCAAGTTTTTAGAGTTGAAGTTCAGTTTAGTTCAGTTCAGTGTGGTTTAATATTCACTACTAAGAGTCCAAACACTGAGGAGTAATCCATCGATGCGCAGATCTACAGGTCCCAAACCATGCAAGCTAGTGGCGACCGCAAAGAAGGAAAAACTTAACCAATTGGCGAAAATAAAGAATTAAAAAACCTTCGAGAGAAACCAGGCTCAGTTGGGCATGACCATTTCTCCTCTGGCCAAACGTCTTGTGCAGAGCTGCAGTCTAGGCGCTGGACATCGTGAGACTCAACTGTCCCTTGAGCGTCACAGGAATCAGTCTCATGCTCTCAACTCCTCCATGACCACCACAGCAGCTGCTCAGGATACAGCCTGGTCCAAGGTTATGGAAACCTTGGCATCATCTCATAGCGGGTCTTGGATCGCATCAGTGGCCCTGCATAGTCTCTGGGGGCCTCTGGATGCGTATAAATAAAGAGAATAATTAGTGTTGCTGCCGTTCATAATATATATAGTGTATGTAATGTAAACAAGAGCACACCGAAATGCAACCTAGGTGGACAGTAAGAGACTCCAAAATGAGACGCAGATTCAAAGTTCCACTAGAGGTGCTTACTAAATAGCAAATAATATAAATATTATGGGTGTAAATTAGGTGAGCATTGTAACCCCGTGTCCTACCAGCACACAACATGATAAGATTTGCGGTGATAAATAATTTGACTGTTTGCACCAGACGAAACATGACAGAAATGTAAATACAGCCATTCAGAGGCACAGAATAGTGCACTCACTGCACTCCAGCAAAATGGTAAAGTTTACAATCTAATTAATACATATTAAACCAGCATATACAATGCAGATGATCCAAAAGCTTAATCCCAACCCGGGCTCATTGTGGAAACGTAGTCCCGCGGATGTTTCTGGAGACCGCAGAAAACTATCCGGGAGGTACGTACGGCTGCAGTTTTTGTTTTTGCAAATCCGCGAGAGGCCGCTGTTGTGCGCTTTTTCGCATCTCAAATG
Organism: Danio rerio; assembly: GCF_052040795.2. NCBI lineage: Eukaryota > Metazoa > Chordata > Actinopteri > Cypriniformes > Danionidae > Danio > Danio rerio. The sequence goes on along the minus strand of NC_141034.1, from coordinate 3,386,811 downwards.
ATCGATGTTCTCGCGTGAACCCACCAGAGGCCGTTGTCCGACTGACCGGATGATTGACTGCGCGACCGGCCAATCGGCTGCCAATCGGCTGACCCGCCTGACTCCTCCTTCCCTAAACCCAACCAATTTTACCAATCGACCCGCCCACCCGCTCGCTTCCCTAAACCCGAGCAACAGTTTACAAAAGCTGTCCAAAAAAGAAAAGCCCTGATTTTTTTTTTCTCCCGCGTTTTCAGATTTCACCGTGTTCTCACCCTGTTACGAAACTCGTTCACTTAATTTTTGGGATTCTGTTTTTGTCTTACCTGATTGCTGGAACCGCTCTTCCCCAGACTCTAAACCGATCGCCGTGGTCAACTCCTCTCTGCATCTCAAGCCCGCCGACGTACACGGTGAGCTGAGTGGACAAACAGGTTGCAACGGGGAAAGCAGTCGGCTGGCCGGCCGGCAAGCGCGAAAGGGAACAGCGTCACACCGCCCCGCAGCGTTCGCTTGAAAAAAATAAATGCAGCCGTACGTACCTCCTAGGACGTATTTCGCTGTCTCCAGAAACGTCCGCGGGACTACGTTTTCAGAATGAGCTTGGGTTGCTTAATCCAAAGACGAAAATCAGAATCAGACGAAATCAGGATCAAAAAACACGATAAATCCACTGAACCACATTTGCCACATTCTCACCCTGTTGTTTACATGTTTATTTATTTTATGGCTATTGTTTTTGTCTTACCTGCTTTTTGGAGCCGCTCTTTGCCAGATGCGATCCCCGTAGTCGCAGTTATCTCATTTCTGCATTTCAAGTCTGCCGGTTACATAATTTGTGATCTTCTGAAATGTATATAGGCCTACGTTTTCAAAATTAGCTCTTTTTTGGCTGCGGGGGTTACATATATATTATGTTTGGACATCAGTGTGTTATTTTCAGATGGCATGTCTGAGGATATACTGGCAGTAGCAAGTGATGGCACTTTCTCTGCCATAATAATCAAAGCAGCAGCAGCGGCGAAGCAGATATATTCCACCAAGACCAAACTCATCAACAATGCCAAAAGCGCATTCATTACCATACTAAATATCTCCAAGAGTTGTCATGACAGACACTAGTCCTCATTATGATTTGATGAGGTGTGTTAATATTCTTTACATCCTACAATGTGTTGATTCTGATAGTGTTTTCCTACCCTGCTCCTCACTCTACAGGTTTGCAGAGTTGGAAATGAGAGCAAGTGTAAAAACAGAAGACACTTCAGTGCTGTAACAAGTCTTTGACACACACACACATACATACATGCGCGCAGACAGAAAGACAGGTGTGTTTGGGAGTGCTGGAGTCTAGTGTTATGAATAATAGATGTGTGTGTGTGTGTGTGTATCAAACTCCATTAGCTTCAGCGAGCCAGCTGATGGTTCCAATGGTAACGGAGCCGTCTGAGCCTCACGTGACCTTGCTGCTTATCCCTTTATCTCTTTATCTGTCTCTCTCTCTCCTGCTGTCTGTCTGTCGGGGCGTTTGTTAAAGTCACACATACGCTTCTCTAACCGACTGTGTAATATTATGAGATATTATGGGACCCAAATGCCTTCCACTGTCTCCTTCATTCCTCTCACTGCTTCATTTAATTTTCTTTCTGTCTTTTTCAATCACACTTTGCTTCTCTCTTCTTCTCGGCGCCGGAGCTTTAAGATGATTCAGAGTATGTGGATGCTTTTCCGTCCTCTCTCTTTTCTTTTTTTTTTTTTTTTTTTCTCAGCAGACGTTGTTTTCATTTGCATCATTGCTCTCTTTCTCTTTCTGCCTCTCTCAGAACAACACCTCTATGTGCATGAGATTATGAACTGATAATTAGCCATCTGGATTCCATGCTGCGTGCAGTGTGTGTGTGTGTGTGTGTCGTTGCAGGATGTGATGCTCTGAATAATTCCACATTTAGATGAAATCACTGGCATTCAGTGATATGAGATTAATAAAGGTAGACAGACATTCAGACGCGATCCACATCAGATCACACTTTCACACTAGAACAGGGTGATAAATGCCGAGTGTTTACTATATCGTCTGTATCGTTTTATAGGCAATATACAATTTGCCAAGTGGTGGTTTTGATGAGGTTTTTATTCAGCCGTATATTTTTTCGAGACAGCCAGGTTAGTTTGAAATCGTATAAACTAATTAATATTCACATTTTAATAGACTTACGGAGTACAATTTACATGAATTCCTGGGTTTAGAATTGTTCATATAGGTCCAATCCCAATTCTACCCCTTAGTCCTTCTCCTTACCCCTACCCCTTGTTTTACGGGTTCACGTGAAGGGGTTGGGGTGTTTCAATTCTCTTTAGCTTGAAGGCGTAGGGCTAAGGGGAAAGGCTAGATAGAGGAATGTAGCTTTTAAGTGAATAAGTGAAATTTCTTTGCTGCGTCCTCAGTGTTGCTTCAATATTGCATAATTATCTTTAAACCACATTAAAGACACATCAGCCAGTAATGTTCAGTCAAACTATTCATATCAAGAAATGATAAATAAATATAGATGTCATTATTCTGCAAACTGTATGGACTGTAACCAATGTTCATCATCTTACTTTGTTCTCTCTCTCTCTCTCTCTCTCTCTCTCTCTCTCTCCTTCCTTGAATAATTCACACGCTGCTGCAGCATTTCCATTTCAGTCAGACTTTACATGTCACCAAGTGGCCACAGACAGACAGGGAGAGGTCACTCATTCACTCATTTTCCTTCGGCTTAGTCTCTATTTTTAGCAATTGCCACAACGGAATGAACCGTCAACTATTCCATTGTGTGTTTTATGCAGCTTCCAGCTGCAACCCAGTACTGGGAAACACTCTGAATCTGTCATTCACACACAAACACACACACACACACACGTTTGTTTTTGTGAAAAGTGGGGACATTACATAGGTTTACATTTATTTTATACTGTCCAAACCGTAAATTGTATTGCCCTCACCCCACCCCTAAACCCAACCATCACAGGAGACTGTGTGCAGCTTTACTCTCTGATTAAATTCATCCTGTGTGATTTATAAGCATTTGAGAAATGAGGACGTCACCAATGTCCTCATATTTCACCTCCTTTTAGTAATACCTGTGTCATACCCATGTCATTATACAGATTTGTGTCCTGATATGCCACAAAAACACTTACACGCAGACACACACACACACACACACACACTCACACTCATACTCATAGATAATTTATAGGTGCCAATTAAGTTCATTCAATTCCCCTATAGCGCATGTGTTTGAACTGTGAGGGAAACCAGAGCACTTGGAGGAAACCCACACCAACACGGGGAGAACATGCAAACTCCACACAGAAATGCCAACTGCTGGGACTCTGACTACTTGTTTTGTGGTGTTCTGGCAACCCACATATTCATCTGTATTTTATTTTTGGCTTGTCGGTAGAGCAGCTAAATTGAACAGAGCTGCATTGAGAGCGAGAGGAGAGCCGGCGTAATTAAACAAGAACAGTGCAGCAGATAGAGAGAGCTGAGAGCTGTTGCTTGTTTTTGGAAGATTACGTATAAGCAAAAAGAGAAGAGTGTAAAATATCCCATTATTTCCACACCTAACTCATCTGAAGTTTTTAGGAGTCCCACTGGTCTTTATTATTTCCGTGTTAGAGCAGATTTTATCAGAGAAACAGCGGCGGAGACCTGTGTGTGTGTGTGTGTGTGTGTGTGTTTAGATGCCAGATGATTATTTCAAGCACGTTTCTGTTTTATCTGATGCAATTGGAGTCTGCTGTAAGGTGTGTATGTGTGTGTATGCTGATGCACTTACCATCTCTTGTCTGAAAGCAGATGCACTTCCTGTTGGTTCTTCCTATGCGTTTAATTTATGGAAAAATGAAGGTCTGTGCTGTCAGCAATTCTGCTCGTTGTTACATATTCAGTGTTGTTGAGGCCAAACTGTGTTGTTTCTGTTCCAGGCTATTCATAGTTTACTCTGGAACGCAGTATGAAGTTTAACAGCTAACACAGCTTTATTTGAGTAATGATAGCTGTTGATTATTGTTAGATTTCATTCATTCATTCATTCATTTTCTTGTCGGCTTAGTCCCTTTATTAATCCGGGGTCACCACAGCGGAATTAACCGCCAACTTATCCAGCAAGTTTTTACGCAGCGGGTGCCCTTCCAGCTGCAACCCATCTCTGGGAAACATCCACACACACATTCACACACACACTCATACACTACGGACAATTTAGTCTACCCAATTGACCTGTACCGCATGTCTTTGGACTGTGGGGGAAACCGGAGCACCCGGAGGAAACCTACGGGAACGCAGGGAGAACATGCAAACTCGTCGCCACTGCGTCGCCCTATTGTTAGATTTGTTACAGAAATTTAAAGCATCAACACTATTAAATGATGGCTGAAATGTAGTACTGAATACTAACCCTAACACTAACCATGTTGGCAAAATAAAGTCAAGCCCAGAATGATTCATACAATTAAGTTCTTATTTACTTTATTCAATAAGCAAGTTTTCTGTTTGGACTGGAAATAACACAGGCTTCTCCATAAAGATAATACAACATTGTTATGTTACATTGTTAATTGTGGACCATATATATTAGGGGTGTAACGGTATCAGAATTTCACGGTACGGTAATACCTCGGTATGAATGGCACAATACGGTATTTATTGAATCATTTACAGGAAAACCAAAACTAATGAAAAGACTTGAAAAAAATTGCCAGAAGTGTTTATTTACCTTAGCACTGAACATATCAATGACATACAAATTAGCCATCTATCTGTAAGTTTCTAAACAGGAACTTCAATTTTTCCATTTTAATAACAAAAAACTATTAAACCATATAAAAGAAAATAAAGTTTCAATTTAGTATTGTTGAAAACTCATCACATTCAACATTTAATCACCCACTCACTTAGATAGAGATGGGTTTTCTTAAGCAAAATGATCATATAACTATAATCTGGTAAAAGCTGGGATCTCTGGGCATGTCCCCTGCAACAGAAAAAAACCCTCTCATTTGGGACTGAGGTTTCTGGGACAGAGAGATATGATTTAGCCAAGGTTGACAGCAGTGGGTAACGTTGTGCATTGTCTTTCCACCACTTGAGAGGACAAGCCATGAGTGAGATAGAGGTCTCTTTGCGGTACAAGTCAATGTCTGCATCAATCTAACAAGTGTGCTGTGTTCTGCAGTCCCCATGACTGTTTTAGTCGTATTCCCTGACTTATATTTCACCACAGTCTGGCCGTGCCTGCATATTGTTTTCTTCTTTGTCTGTCACCTTTTCTCCTTTTTCGTATCTTTTTAGAAAGAAACCAAAATGCTTCCACACATCCGATTTAAAACCCGCTTTAGGTTCGATCATTTCCAGCTCCTTTTCATCCCCGCTACTAGCAGCACACTCCATTTCCGCATTACTGGATCTGTAGTGACAACAAACCGCAAAGGATGATGGCCACGCCTGGGCTGATGGGAATTGTAGTTCCCGCTACCTCCCGTTCGCTTCATTCGCCTAAGCAAACTTTTCTCAGAAATATAGTTTTATTGAGTCATCCGCCTACGGTAATATTGAAAAAAATTACTATTGCGGTATGACGGTATTTACAATATTGTTACATCCCTAATATATATATGTATATTTATATATATATATATATATATATATATATATATATATATATATATATATATATATATATATATATATATATATATATATATATATATATATATATATACAGTTTAATTCAGAATTATTAGCCCCCCTTACCTAATAGCGCCCCTGATTGTTTTTTCCCCAATTTCTGTTTAATGGAGGGAAGATTGTTTCAGCACATTCTAAGCATAAAAGTTTTAGAAACCTATAACTGATTTATTTCATCTTTGTCATGATGACAGGAAATAATATTTTACTTGATATTTTTCAAGACACTTCTATACAGCTTAAAGTGACATTTAAAGGCTTAACTAGGTTAATAAGGTTAACTAGGCAGGTTAGGGTAATTAGGCAAGTTATTGTATAACGATGGTTTGTTCTGTAGACTATCGAAAAAAATAGCTTACAGGGGCTAATAATTTTGTCCCAAAATGGGTTTTTAAAAAATTAAAAACTGCTTTTATTCTAGCCAAAATAAAACAAATAAGACTTTCTCCAGAAGAAAAAATATCAGACATACTGTAAAAATGTCCTTGCTCTGCTAAACATCATTTAGGAAATATTTAAAAAAGAAAAAAAAAATCAAAAGGGGGCTAATAATTCTGACTTTATATATATATATATATATATATATATATATATATATATATATATATATATATATATATATATATATATACACCAAGTATCAGGATCGGTGCATCTCTAAGCATGACAATCGGAAAGTTTGTGATTTCAGTCTGATTAATCAGCTTTGTCATACCCCTGTTATCCAACTAGTTATATCACAGCAGCCTATTGTCAATCCAACTTTTATTTGTATTATCTCATTAATCACTGGCCAACACACTATACTGTACATTCATACTGTACATGAGGATAATGCAGCCATTCAGACTGCAGCTCTACATTTATCTAAAACAAGAGCTATAGACTCAGAGAGAGCAAAATGTGCTGAGGCAGACTTCTCTTATCAAACTCCCCAGAGATAGATGAATGTGTGTGTGTTTGTTGTGCGTCTTTGTAATTGCTTGCTGTGCTGTTTTCCTGTGTCCTTTTGTGGTGGGTTTGTATAGAGGGGCTATTTCTGTCCCACCAATTTATGGCCGTGACACACATTTACTCACACGCACACAGTTCTCCTCGCGGATGCTCCGTCCTCGGAGCTGCAGGAGAAATGATTGAAGTCGCTCGTCCATCAGCGCGGGAGAAAAGAGAGTGAGCGCCGCGGCGGACCACATTCATCACTGTAAAATATGCACGCGGCCTTGAAACGCCCAGGTGACTAACTTTGCTCCCGCACACAGGTGAAACCATTCGATAAAGAGCGCAAGGGCCAGAGGATATCTGTCGCTCTGGCGGAATATTAAATACGTCAGAGAGAAAGCAGACAGACCGAAATGGATATTGGAGTGACAGATTCAGGGGTTCAGCACTGGGGGATTTTTATGTAGATTATGTCCAAATAAGGCGAGTTAATGCAGATTTATGAAAAATACAGATTTATAAGTGAACTAATTTCGAGAGGATCACGTCCTCATGATTGCTTGCAGTCGGTCCAGCATTGATCAATTTATGATTGACCAATCAGACGATTCCTAAGCCACTGTAAATACCCTAAGTTCCATATAATAGCCATCTTTATTTTGAAGAATCCCCCCTTCCACCCCTACTCCTCCTCCTTTTCTAGATGGGTGGCCCGGTGGCCCGGTTAGCATTGTTGCCTCACAGCAGGAACGTCACTGGTTGTAGTCCTTAACAAGCCAGCTGCATTTCAGTGCGGAGTTCTCTCCATAACTAACTGACATTATAGACATGCTCCTAGTAAGAAGTCATCTCTTAAGAGCAATCACTATCTGTTCACTATAGCTACTACAGCAGGGGAGTTCTCGAGATCTACCTGAGCTCAAACTCCCCTCTCGCCTTGCAAACAGGAGGGAGCCCCGGGCTCGAGGATCTTATGAGCTCAGGGCTCTCTCCCAGGACAGCATGCCGAACAAGCTTTAGAATCAATCATCAGCTAAGTGTGAACTCTTGAAAGCTAAATTAAATGCACACCAACATTTAAAAATGTGCAAATGCTTAAGTATTAAACACTTATACAAAAAAAAGAGTTGAATTGTGAATAATTCATTTACGATTGAAGGCAACACAGGCTCATTCTGAAAATGTAGCCCTATATACATTTCTGGAGAACATCAGTTATGGAGCCAGAGGTACATATGGCTGCATGTTATCTATTAATTGAATGGTACTTGGTGGTGTGATGCCCTTCCTCTTCGCGATAACCAGCTGACCGCTTACCTCTTTGTGGGCGGCTTTTCCACTCTTACCAGTTTGTCTAGTTGCTCAAATTTTACCTCAGTGAACTTATGACACGGAGAGAAGTTAACCACAATGATGCCGTTCGGGGGTCTGGTGAAGAACAGTTCCATAAAGCTGGTAAGACAAAAACAGAAGCCAAAAAATTAACAAACAAAAAAACAAAAAAACTAACAAATAAATAACAGGGTGAGAATGTGGTCAAATCTAAAAATGTGGTTAAAAAATAGGCGAGGGCTTTTTTTTCTGCATTGCTTTTGGGTGGGCGCTAGTCAATCGGTGCCTTTTAAAAAACACTATTGGTTGGGTTTAGGGAAAGAGGAGAGTGGGTCAGTCAATCAGTCAGTATCAGTCTGTCAGTAGACAGCGGCCTCTGGTGGATTTACCTGGGAAGAGCAGGTGCAAATGGCACTCGAGAGAGCTATTTGAGATTTATGAAATTTATGAAAGCAAAAACGGCAAAAAACATACTTCCAGGGATTTGGCGGTCTCCAGAAATGTATATAGCAGTACGTTTTCAGAATGAGCCTGGATTCCTTAAAGCATTGGGCCACCAGCACCTATTAAGGGGGGCACGAGAATTTGAGGCGTGAACTCAAGTAAATTATGATGACGATTTTTATGTGTTCACTAGGGTGAATCTGATTAGTGTTAGCTCCACATCTAACTATCAGGCACTTGTAGACTTATCACGTTTGAGTAAAATATGCACAAATAAAATGAACTTATTGGTGAATGAAAGTAAAACCGGTCAGCTGTCTGATAAAAAAAGTGCCCTTCTGAATCAAATCAGCAGAACGCCCTACTGGATCTTTCACTTATTTGAAGACACTTCTGACGATGCTTACGTGGACATCTGTAATCTAATTTACCTTAATAGACAACAATATAATTAAGCTGTTGACGTGAAGTTCTTTTTGAATGTTGCGTCCCAAGGCTATCCACATTTCCTGCAGAGTTTCATGTAACTTTTTGGGGGACTTTAACTGCAATTCACAGTTTCACTTTCACTCATGAATGTTTCATTCATGCCCCCGTGGCAAACTTGGGTATTAGACGCAAATAAGTAGGAAGGACTGGTGGAAGAGTCTTGTTTTAATGGAATTTATTAACGCTGAATGAAAAAAAAACTTTCGCATTTTGCAATGTGTGTGTCTGCGCTCCTTTACTTAGAGCCGTGTGTAGATCTTGAAAAATATAACAAAGTCCTACATGACGGTAATAGTTTGATTCCGGTGTTTACTTCAATAATGCCACTAATATATGCATAGGTGATGTAAACATTTTTAAATGTTTTTAAAACAGTGCATGTTTATGATAAAGTCAATAATTTCCACGTGTAGTTCTTAACTGCTATACTGCATGTTGTCAGTAAATGCTAATATGTGTGTGTGTGTGGGGGGGGGGGTGTATACTGCATACGGCATTTGTGTGAGACTCATCATTTCAGAAAGGCTTGAACTCCACCACAAATACATCAAATAAACTACGTGGTATTTTTAACTAATGAGCTGTATTTCAGCTTCGTCCGAGTCTGTGTCTGTCACTGACTGCTGTTTATCTGACATAATGCATGATGAGAAGCAGACACGCACATGGGCACAGTGGGCGGGGAGAAGCAGCTCATTTGCATTTAAAGAAAGGCTACAAAAATGGCTACAATGTACTCAGACACCAAGTTGAGCAGATTCTGGAGACTATAATAAATTATTATGGGGATTTTGAGCTGAAACTTTACTAAAATTCTAGAGACACCGAATGCTTTTTTTACATCTTGTAAAAAAGGGTAAAATTTTCCTTAAAACAAGTAAAATAATCTGTAAATCAGGTCAGCAAAATAATCTTATTTCAGTGCAAAAACAATATTAGTTTGCTTGTTTTAAGAAAAAACCCATTGCTTCCCTTAAAAATGCTTCTTGATTTAAGAATTTTTAAATATTTGGACTAGAAACAAGTAAGAAAAGCTTCTCCCTTTTCTTTGTGCTGCAACTTAAACCATAAACATCCATGGTGAAGATTTCATATGCTTTAACACAGCTCAGCTCTTAAGCCCTCCGGCCCTCTCGTCCATAACAAGCGTATTTACAGCAAACCCATTTTTTTTTGCACAAGAAAGACGAGTTCAAATATTGTCTGTCATAATTGACAACATAAAAGAAAACAGATAAAAAAAAAAAAAAAAAAAACTTAGCAGTGTGAATTATAAAAGGAAACACAGTGTACAGAGAAAGATGAAGCTGTTACATCATCAGACATTCAGAGTCAAGCCTGCCCTTTATTCCTTCAAACCGCCGAATGTGTCAAACGTGTGCAAAACCTTCCTCTGTCAACTCAAGGTGAGCCGTGGAAACATTCATCCATATTTATTCTATGCTTTTTAAGATAAAGCTTGTTAAATAATGACTTAATTACTGTGAGATTAAAGCAAAAACGATAAGCACTGAATTCATCTCTGCTCTCTATTATTTTGATGTAGACATTTCATTTACAGTATATACAGACACGGCATGTATTTATTCTATATATATTTCAACACTGAATTACTTACGCTCGGTAATTACTTTTAAATGACAGCTTTATATTGCTGACTCGCAATTAAAAACTAGTTAACTAAGCCGATGTATCAAGCGGAGCTGTCTTTCCAAATACATTGCAAGTAGATTATTAATGGTATGTGAATAGCCTATGAATATTTACTAAGGGCGAGCGATTACTAAAAAACACAAATACAAATTAACAGAACATAATTGTGCTTTATTTCAGACTCCAGATATCCATTCTGAAGTCTTTATTATTAATAGTATTAGCCACCTTAGCCCTGCTGAATTATTAGCCCCCCCTGTATAATTTTTTCTCCAATTTCTGTTTAACAGAAGATAGATTTTTTTCAACACATTTTTAATTAGTTAGTAAGTAAGTAAGTAAGTGAGTGAGGGAGGGAGTGAGTGAGTAAGTAAGTAAGGGAAAGTAAGTATCCCTGTAGGGAAATTTCATTTTCAGCCTACACTTTCAGAGACTTCTGACATTTCACGTTTGGCATAGACAGTGCATCTGGAAAGTATTCATAGAGCTTCACTTTTTCCACATTTTTTTATGTTACAGCCTTATTTCAAAACAGATTAAATTCATTCATTTCCTTAAAATTCTACACACTATACCTCATAATAAAAATGTGACAAGATGTTTGAAATTTATAAAAAATAAAAAAGCTGTAAAATCACAAGTAAATCAATATTCACAGCCTTTACCGTGAAGCTCTAAATTGAGCATTCTGTTTCCACTGATCATTCTTGAGATGTTTCAGCAGCTTAATTAGAGTTCAGCTGTGGTAAATTCAGTTGAATGGACGTTATTTGAAAAGGCATACATCTGTCTATATAAGGCCCCAGGGTTGACAGTGCATGTCAAAGCACAAACCAAGCATGAAGACAAAGGAATTGTCTGTAGACCTCCGAGAAAGGATTGTCTCGAGGCACAAGGCTGGGGAAGGTTACAGAAAATTTTCTGCTGCTCTGAAAGTTCCAATGAGCAAAGCGGCCTCCATCATCCGCAAGTGGAAGATGTTTAACCATCAGGACTCTTCCTAGAGCTGGCCGGCCATCTAAGCTGATTGATCAGGGGAGAAGGGTCTTAGTCAGGGAGGTGATCAATAACCTGATGGTCACTCTGTCTGAGCTCCAGCGTTCTTCTGTGAAGAGAGGAGAACGTAAAAGAAGGACAACCATCTGTGCAGAAATCCACCAATCAGGCCTGTATGGTAGAGTGGCTAGACGGAAGCCCCGTCCCGCCTGGAGTTTGCCAAAAGGCATCTGAAGGACTCTCAGACCACTAGAAACTAAATTCTCTGCTCTGATGAGACTCAAATTGAACTCTTTGGAGAGAACACCAGGTGTTACATTTGGAAAAAACAAGACACCACTCATCACCAGTCTAATAGCATCCCTACAGTGAAGGATGGTGGTGGCACCTTTTTTCACATTGTCAGTATGGGTGTGTGAATTTTGTGTGTAGAATGCTGAGGAAATAAATGAATTTAATCCCTTTTGGAATAAGACTGTAACATATAAATGAAGTTTATATGGGCTACATCATATGTATGGATACACACACACACACACCAAGCAGCAGCAGGGGAAAGGTGCACCCGTCATTGAATCCAGCATATTAGGCTTCTCAACTGTCCGCCACGTTTGTTTGTCATAAAGTTATCTGTTGCTCAAGTAACAGCATTCTTTATGTAGCTTTTTGCTTGTACGATGGATTTGAACTGTCAAAACATCTCTCAAAGTGATTTACTTATTTATTTTTTTGATGCGGTGTGATGAACTTGTTTTTTTTTTTTTTTATGACGGACGAAGGTTTTGAAGGCAGTGTGTCAACACGATTGACAAAATGCGAGGTCCAATTTATTTTTTAACCTGCAAACATTCCGCATGATTATTTCGGATTGAGTGTGCAATAACCTTCAGTAAGCATAACATTTTTGCAGTGTGGAAAGTCTGTAATGTCTTTTCTGAAGTCTGACTTTTTTCCAGTTAATCTGCTGTTGATGTGATCGTTGTGGTTGTAGTTTGATCCATGAACAGCGCGCAGGCCTCGAACATTCAATTGTCGATGCTGCTTCTGTTGCTCTTGTTTGGTTTTTGGTGTTTTCTGCTCCTGGTCATTTCCTCTGAAATATTAGTTTGATTTGTTCTCGTGTTCTCGTCTGTGTTCATTGATTGGATCTGGGTGTTTCTTGGTGAACTCATTAGTTTTGTGTATAAACAGCCCTCATGTTTCTGCTGATCATTATTGATTTGTCCTACAGCAACTTTATTAAGGCTTTTATGTCAGCTTTTTCTGTTAGGTCATGGGGTTTGGTTCGTTGGTAATGTAGTTTCATGACACGGCACGAGCAAATGACTTTTCATCAATTTCAGTCTTTTTTCACGGGTTTTTCTCATTTGTTTTCATTCAGTTCAATTCAGGTTTACTTGTATAGTGTTTTTACAACCATTATTGTTCTGAAGCAGCTTCACAAAATGTTTGCATCTTTACATTTCAGTCAAACTCTAAAAAGTTTGGCACTATATGAACATAGTTAACCTGCAGTTATATATAGCATCCTTCCAAAAAGGTGATCGGTATAATACAGGTGTATTTGTGTAATAAGTGTTTGTTGTCCTCAGATGGTTGGCATCGTCTCTTCAAGTCTTCGTAGAGTTGGCACCATTTTAGTGTACATTATATTTTTTCACGTATGATATTAGCAACATAGACTCAGTCTGAAAACTTAGCCCTATATACTAATCTGGAGATTGTGAGTTATGTACCCAGAGCTACGTATGGCGGCATTTCGTATTTAAAATGAATGCTATGAGGCGGTATGATCGGTCGGTCAGTTAGTCAGTCAGTAAGTCAGTCAGTTGACACGCTGCGGGCCATCATTATGACCACTAATAGCAGATTCGTTCGAGCTGCTGCTAATCAGGGTGTGCGCTTCAGCGTGTTCATCCACCAACCTCGTGCTCTCACTCAGGGGAAAGAATGGAGAGCGACTCCTATTTGACTGAAGACATACGTCAGCAGGCGTAAATGGCATTTGAGAGAGAAATTTGAGATCTGAAAAAGTGTACACAGCGACCTCTGGTGGATTCGCAAAAACTGCAAAAAAAAAACAAAAAAAAAAACGTAGCTTCTGGGATGTATTTAGTGCTCTCTAGAAATGTATATTGGGGTTTGTAATCAGAATGATCCTGGGTTGGATATTAAAATACTGATATTTAATATTTTACAGATTCTAGTTTTAATCAAGATTTGATTTGATGTACAGTACTACTGTTTTTTTTTATTTATTCATGCATAGTTTTATCCATTTTGTGACATTTAAACAGGATTTTGTGATTTATTTATTTTTGTTTATTTTAAACAAGGATTACCCAAACTTTTTCTCATGAAGGGCCAAAAACCAAACTTGGTTGAGGCTAGTTGGCTGAAGGTAAATATAGTTGCCGTAGGTACTTTCCAAATTAATTTAATAATATTTAAAAATATTGAAAAAAATGAAAATATTGCTTTATAATAACTAATACAGTAGTTGAAGTCAGAATTATTAGCCCCCTGAATTATTAGCCCCCTATTTATTTTTTCCCCAATTTCTATTTCTGAAAACAGATTTCTAAACATAATAGTTTTAAAAACGAATTTCTAATAACTGATTTTATTTTATCTTTGCCATGATGACAGTAAATAATATTTGACTAGATTCTTTTCAAGACACTTCTGTAGACTATGGAATAAATATAGCTCAAAGGGGCTAATAATATTGTCCTTAAAATGTTTCTAAAAAAAATTAAAAACTGTTTTTGTTCTTGCCGATATAAAACAAATCAAACTTTCTCCAGAAGCAAAAATATTACCAGACATACTGTAAAATTTTTCGTGCTCTGTTAAACATCATTTGGGAAATATTTAAAACAGAAAAAAAATTCAAAGGGGGGCTAATAATTCTGACTTCAACTATATATATATATATATATATATATATATATATATATATATATATATATATATATATATATATATATATATATATATACATATATATATATATATATATATATATATATATATATATACATACACACACACACACACACACACACACACACACACACACACACACACACACACACACACACACACACACACAGCAAAATCAATCTCATTTATAACAGAATGTAGTTAGACTACTTTTTACCTTTATTTGCTTGACAATGTCTTCTGCGTTGTCCATCTGTCGAGTGACAGTAATTACATTTTAATAAATTAGATTCATTTACAACATTTAATTGAAAAAAATTAAAAAACATGATAATGATAAAACAAACAAACAAACCAAAAAAGTTTACGTCAAATTAGAAATGACAATGTTAAAGACATTCGCTCCAATCATCTCCATCATTCTCTTTCTCTTCTCAGACGGGACTGTGGGCCAAATCAAAGGTTACAGTGTCCTATTTTTATTTGCATGAAGAGATCATTCTTCCAAAATGAACATTTTCTCACAACTTACTCATCCTCAAGTTATTCCAAACCTTTAAGAGTACCTTTTGTCTGTTGAACTCAAAAGAAGATACTTTGAAGAATGTTAGAAACCAGTAACCATTGACTTCTATTGTAGGAGAAACAGATACTATTGAAGTCAATGGTTACAGTATTTTTCAAAATGTCTTCGACAGAAAAAAGAAACTCATAAAGGTTTTGAACTAGTAAAAGATGAGTACATGATCACTTTAAGCATGGACTGATTGGCCTAGTTTACCTGCAATGTAAACACCACACAGCACTGTGTTCTGCCAGCTGAATATAAAATGTAATTTATGTGTCATATGAGACAGGAAAGCATAACTTATTGAAGGTTTAAGGACATCCAGCCACAGCAAAGAGGAATTATATCAGAAACTCAGTCTATTTCAGTCTCAGACATTATAAAAAATGTGTTCCCGTCTTGTTCAGACACAGGACAAGTGGTTCTGTCAGACAAATTTCACATTTAAGAGGGTGAGACGGAGTCTGTGCAGATTTCCCACTGACATTTTGGGATACTCTTGGGTTTTTAATGCTATATTGAACATCACGACTGATAGAACAAATAGAACATGCTGAGGAGAAAATCGTCCATGCTTCTGCTCTCACTCTCAGACTGTATAAAAAAAGTGACTCGACTCAAAACTGAAAGGCAAAATTGCAACTTGTTGCAGAGCTTTTTGAGCTGACTTAACTTTAACCCAAATATTGCACTTGACTGGATTAAACTAAAGTCAACAACAAAAAACTAAAATAAAAAAGCTGTGCAATAAGTTGCCTTATCATTTTGCATTGTCACCCTTTAACTGCCAAAAATACAGATAAAAAAAATAAGAATTTAAATGTTGCGTAATCTTTGTTTTTCCTGGCATACCACTAAAATATATATTTTTTTATTACAACAAAAAAGACAAAAACATAATATCTTGATTGATTTTTTTTCAATAGATAATTAATAATTAAATTGTACTTTTCAGTATTAAAAGTGTAACAAATCATATCACTAAAATAGGTTAATAAAAAAACAGTGGACAAAAAAGAATACCTATAGAATTTATTATTATTAATTTCAATAAAATAATTAAAGTATATTTTGCAGCATTAAAAGTGTAAAATATATTGGGAATGTTTTTGCAATAATTGGATGATATGAAATATTTTCTCTTTTCACAAATGGTGATTTGTCTGTTTGTCTGGATATGTGACTAAAAAAAGATTTATTACATTACAAAAATGGTATTAAAACAGGTATAAGATATTAACAATTTACACATTAAAAGTAGCAATTAAACATATATTGCAAATGATTTTTTTTTCCACAAATGATGTCTTGTCTGTTTCCTTGGACATATGATTTAAAAAAAAAAAAATATGACATTACTAAAATGGTAATAAAACAAGGGTTTTATATATAAACAATTTAATATTTTACAATTACACTACTAAAATAAGTTAATGAAAAAAAACATTGACAGTAGACAAACAAAATAATATGTTAATTAATTTTAAGGATTTATTATTATTATTATTATTTTAAACCAATAATTATATTTTGCAGTGCTAAAAGTAAAAAAAAATGCAAATAATAGAGCGATATGAAATATTTTCTTTTCACAAATGCTGTTATGACTTTTTACCCAGACATATGACTTTAAAAATATAAATTAATTTTACATTTGTATTAAATTATTCTTATTAAATAATTAAATATATATTTAAAAATAAATATTATGTTACACAAATGGTATTTAAACAATTGTATTATACATTAACTATTTAATATTAACTATTAATTATTTAATAGTTTAAAGTATTAATTATTTTAACATTTAATCAAATAACAAAATTTAATAAATATGAAAACATAGTGGAAAATTTTTCTTAATAAAAATAATAATAATAAAAACAAAAACAATTATATATATATATAAATTAGTATATATAAATACTAATAATAATATATATATATATATATATACTAATAAATATATACTAATAATAATAATATTAATAATCATAATAAAATATAAATGCAATGTATTTATTTTGGTATTTTGCATTAATCAGAACCTTTATTTTAAAGGGTTATTGCGAAGACCTTTGTTAAAAGTAAAGTTTGCAAACTTATATATCTATTCATGCAAAATTTTCCAAATTCGGTGGTGTTCCACATTATAACAGTAAATTCCATTTTTATGACTGGGTTTTGCCGTAGTATGATTCCAGTCCAAACTCAGCTTACAGGCTCTCCAGCGCAGGGACACACATGAAACTGAAACAGCAGTGAGCACAAGCAGAAGATTCAGGCAAACAAACGCAGCTGAAAACACACACGGCACCTGCTGCAGACTCCATTCCTCACACCCAGAGCCAGTGTGACGAGGTGTGTGTGTGTGTGTGTGTGTGTGTGTGTGTGTGTGTGTGTGTGTGTGTGTGTGTGTGTGTGTGTGTGTGTGTGTGTTCCGATAACATTAGGTTATTCACCTTCTGTATACTGAAGACAGCTTGATCCCATCACAGATATACAGCAGCAACAGCACACCAGCCTCCTAGCTTGTGTGTGTGTGTGTTTGTGTGTGCGTTCGTATGATTTATACTTTCAGTTTAATGCTTTTATAACACAATTGTACCATGGTATTTTAAATGTGCAGTTTTAAATTAATTTCATGCTTTTATAAAATGCTAATATGCATGCTATATTGCATGCTAATATTATAAATATTATTAAAAATAATAAATAATATTACAATTCTAAAATAATTGTACCATTTATTTTGCATGCTTATTTAGCATACAATTTTTTAATGCTTCTAAACCAGGATTTGACCATTTTATTTTATGTGTGTTGTTTCAAATAATTTTTATGCTTTTATAACAAAGTTTTACTATTTTATTTATCATGTTTATATAATTGTTAATGCGTTTATAACAGGACTGTACCATTTTATTTTGAATGTGCAGCTTTAAATTATTTTTATGTTTTTCTAAAACAATTTTCTAATTTTATTTTGCATCTTAATATACTTTTAAATGCTTTTATAACATAGTTTTGCCATTTTATTTTGAATGTGCAGTTTTAAATAATTTGTAATGCTTTTGTAAAATAATTTCCCCAGTTTATTTTGCGTGTTAATATAACTTTTAATGCTTTTATACCAGACTTTTCTCATTTTATTATGTTTGTGCAGTTTTAAATTATTTGTATTATAGCAGAATTTTCCCATTTTATTTTGCATGTTGATATAATTTGAAAAGTGCCTTTATAACAGGACTTGACCATTTTATTTTTTTTTCTGTGAATTTTAACATATTGTTGAATGGCTTTTTTTACTATATATACTTGTATTTCTACACTGTCAGAACTAATTGATTATATAATTTTTACGGTGTATGTTTTTAGGTCGTTGTAACTTACTGTATTAAACTAAGTTAATCATGTTCGAACTTAATTTTATAAATTACGCAAGCTGTTTTAAATTAGTTTAATATAATATAAGTTCAGTCGACTCATGAGGTTAATTTAGTTTAGCTTAAAAATGTAAGGCAACCAGGATTTTTTTACAGTGTAGTAAACCTCAAATGTTTGCTTAATTTATTTACTTTATGTTTTTATCAAAGTGTTTTGCCTAACAAATAATATCCCATGTCTAATATTGACTAAATTAAATATTTAGCTGTTCTAATTAATCATGCACGATATATTCAATCCTACGGTACAATCATAAACATAAAGCATGAGCATACAGTACAAGAATAGTAATTTTTTTTAAATATTTCATCCAATTCAATAACAAAATATCAAGTTAAAAACGTCAAAATTGTTTATACAAATGTTCTTTTTTCAGGTAGAATTTTTCACAATATGCTTTTATATGTATATATTACCATCACATTTTTTTCAGAAACGAGACAACTACTCTACATATAAATTCAGAAAATTTTAGAATATCTATTATTTTTTCCCCAAAATAATGTTTTTGGTCAGTGGCTTATTTATTTATTTAAATAATGCATTTATTATTATTATTATTATTATTATTATTATTATTATTATTATTATTATTATTATAATATCCCTGCCCTTTTATAGATATTTTTGTCCATTTTAACTTCTTACATTTATTTTTTAATAGTTAAATTAACTGTTGTCTAAAACCAAGATTGCTTAAATAATCTATATTTTAACTACACAATAACAATAATTTATTTAAACACACATGTGCCGCATTTGCATGAACGTATGCATGCGTGTGTGCACGTGTATGTGTGCTTGAGTGTTCCGAATGAGCAGGTGTGCATGTGTGTATGTACCCATGTGTGTGTAATTCTGATGTCCATCACATTAAGGGGACCAAAGCACTTTTGGGGGGTCTCCATTAGGAAAACGACTCATAAATCATCCAGAATGAAGTATTTAAAAAATGTTAAACTGCAGATTGTTTTCTGTGAGGGGTTGAGTTTAGGAGTATGGTTCGGTTAAGAGGACAGAATATACAAAAAAATATACAAAAAAAAAATGGATAACGTTACGTCTATGGGAAATCCCTATAAAACATGAAAGCCCAACATGAGTGTGTGTGCGTATTTCTGACGCACGTCGCTCCCGTAAGCCCCAGTCGCACTTGACGGAGGAAATAAATCAATGTGTTCATTTAGTTTTAACACGGGCCGTCTATTTCCCTCAGAGCCGGCGGGATTGGAAAAGCCGGAGAGAGTTTATCTCTATGGCGGAGTCCACAGGTTTGTCCTCATGTCTGAGAACTCGTGGGATTGAGTTTCATCTCTCCATCAGTGAGAGACACATTCATCCACACTCTGAGATGCTCTTCAAACTACATTAGCAGCAGAAAGATGTATAATGTGTCTGACAGGGTCTGTGTTTGTGTGAGGAAAGCGTTATAACTGCTGTTTAAGAGATATAAAGCACAACTGTTCATGTTACATAACACTATCAGATACACTTTTAAATATTAAATGTTATGTTAGGGATAAAGTAAATTCAGAAGGCTGTTTAGACTGAATAAAACCTGACAAGCCTATTGGCAGCTCGACGAGAAGCGGTCTGTTGAATAAGACTGAAGGGGTTTAGCTGTACTGTGTAAACAATCGTCTTGGGTGTACTTTATCCTGCTTATTGCACAGCTACTCGCTACAAAGCCAAACAAAAATAGACACAATTTTTTTGAGCCGTCATTGTTATATACTCTTTAATTAAACGCAAAGCTAACACATTAGCTAACAGCTAATCGAGTATAACGTTGCTGTATTGTAAAGGGATGCTGACTACTACGAGGTGTGAATCCAAATGCAGGTTATTTGGGAGAATGGTCAGGCAAACAAAGATCAACAGAGGGCCAAACAGGTGTATGCAGAAAATCCAGACTCGTGGTCGGTAAACAGGCGGAGGGTCAAAAGTCAGGAATAAACAGTAAAACAAACAAAACAAAGCGGCAAGGCACGTCGTAAAGTTCACAATACAGTTAAACAGGACTCAGCAACTGGTGTGTGTGTGTGTCTGTGCTGCTTTAACGTCCATGTAATCAATTCTGAACAGCTTCAGCTATGTGTTAGCAATCAGCAGGAAAACCAGAACAGATGTGAGTCTGTGCATGACAGTATTCGTAGTCCATTTAATGGCGGATTTGTAGTCCGTTAGCGATCTGCAGCCACTAGATTGCTGAAAATCATAACAGCTGAACTAACCTGTGTGTTATTCAGTAACAAGATGGTGTCAAACCATCAAAAAAGCAAAGCTAACAAAACAAAAGTGGCTGAATAAAGCATAGACTGACCTAGAGTATGCATTACTCATTAATAAGACGGTGCCAAACAGTCCAAAAGAGCGCCGTGATAGACGAGCAGATACATATAAATGTAACTGTAAGTACCTGTATATAGATTTAAAGGTTTTAAATCAGGGGTCACCAACCCTGTTCCTGGAGAGCTACCTTCCTGCAAATTTTAGTTGCAACCCTGACCAAACACACCTGTTTGTAATTATCAAGTGCTGCTTTAGGTACTTTTAATTGGTTCAGGTGTGTTTGATCAGGGTTGGGACTGAATTCTGTAGGAAGGTAGCTCTCCAGGAACAGGGTTGGTGACCCCTGTTTTAAATGATGTTCAAAGTTCCCAAATGAGCCTGTGTTATTTAGCGATTGTTAACTGGGAATAACATACCTTGAAATGTGGCAACTGAGCAATCAGAAGCAAATATTTCTTATTGACTTTCTGATAAAACCTATTAGATACAGCTAAGCTCACCGGCCACTTTATTAGGTGCACCAGTCTAACTGCACCAGTCTAACTGCTTTGTCACATGGCAGTATCTCAATGCATTTAGGCATGTAGACATGGTCAAGACGATCTGCTGCAGTTCAAACTGAGCATTATAATGGGGAAGCAAGGAGATTTAAGTGACTTTGAACGTGGCATGGTTGTTGGTGCCAGACGGGCTGCTCTGAGTATTTCAGAAACTGCTGATCTACTGGGATTTTCACGCACAACCATCTCTAGGGTTTACAGAGAATGGTTTGAAAAAAAGAAAATATCCAGTGAGTGGCAGTTCTGTGGACACAAATGCCATGTTGATGTCAGAGATCAAAGGAGAATGGGCAGACTAATTCCATCTGATAAAAGGCTGCCATGTGATTGGCTGATTTGAAATGTGCTTTAACGAGCAGTTGGACCTAATAAAGTAGCCGGTGAGTGTATTTACAATATAACACATTTTCTTTTTGTAGTTACATTCATATCTTTACTGTTTTATAAAATAATCAAAATAAAAACATTTATATTGTTTTGTCTGGGGTTTAGTCAAATATCTGATCATTTTTTAGAGTTTTTCAGAAATAATAAGTCAAAACAGAGTGAGTTCTTCTTTAAAATAAGCTAAATAATCTTGCTTTCGCTATGAAATGAGATCATTTTGGCAGATTATTTTAATTGCTTTAAGGAAGATCTCACTTCATTTTGTTTCATTGTTTCTGAAAACAAGACTACATATTTGTTTACTTGTCTAGAAAATGCTTTGGGATTTCATTATTTTTAGATATGTGGACTAGGAACAAGAAAAAAATAAGAAAAAATAAAATAAAATCATTTTTTGCAGTGTACTGAACTGAAGCATCTTAGCTTCACATTATGATTCATGCATTTAAATAACATAATTAACATTTGAATATCAAATATGATGATCTGTGGCTTTCGAGCACTGTTTATTTGCTCATCTGTTAGTCATCACTATTAAAACTGATCATAGATCCAATCATTTAAATATCATCTAAATCAATGTTTCTCAACCACATTCCTGGAAGACCACCAACACTGCATGTCTCCTTTGTTTGTCACACCCATTACAGGTCTTTCAGTCTCTGCTAATGACCACATGATCTGAATCAGGTGTGTTTGGTTAAGGCAGGGTAGTCAAACTCAATTCCTGGAGGGCAGCACCTCTGCACAGTTTAGTGCCAACCCTAATTAGACACACCTGATCAAACTAATTTTAACTTGACATGCTATACGCTTACTCTGTGAGCTGCTGATAAACCAAAGTGAAGTTCAGCAAGAGCCAAAAAGACACGCGTTTGAGTCACGTCTGCACAGACCAACAATTAAAGCAGCGCACAGATGGATCTCACCTTCCTCCCTAAACCCCTTGAGCACTTGCTGTATTTCTCTGTCTTGTACTGGAGCAGTCAAACCCACAGAATGGCAGATCCCCTATAAGCACGGGTCCTGTCGGGGCATTCAGCTCATCTCAGCTCTCTGCTGTCCTGTGGGACTAGTAAACTTTATATAAGCCATTCTGCTCTCTCTGATGATGCTGTAAAAGTTTCCTCTGGTAGCTGCTGTAGTGTCTCAATACACACAATGTAAATCGCAAAAGTATCATTATTGATTGTATGTATCGCAGACGTGTGAAAGATTACTTTTATTTTACACTTTTATTTTATCTAAATTTGACCAATCAGATGGGGCCTTGCTATCTTTAGCCACACCCCCTCAGTAGTTGCTGTTCTGTTATTGGCTGGAGCGGTCCAAAGGTGAACCCAGTGCTCAAAATAAACACTAATAGTGGGAAAATTACAACAACAGTCAGAATATCTGCACAGGTTTTCACACGTATAATGTTTTAATGACTAAACATTTGCACCTTGACACATTTTTTGTTTGAATTAGATCTGAAAAATAACAGTTTATTTTTATATCAATAAATAAATGAATGATTTTAAAAGTTACCTAATAAAACTAGCATTTTTCAAGGGAACTGTTATATTGTGATAAATATCGTTATCGCGATAATCAACAATTAAATTGCTTTTTTTTTAAATTAAATCTAAAAAAATGTCTTTTGCCTGTTTATTTTAATATTGTTAAATAAATTCATGATTTCAAAAGTTGGCTAATAAAAGTAGAATTGTTTGATGAAAATATTATATCATGATAAATATTGTTATCATAATACTCCACAACCAAATTGCGTACATTTTTTAAACTAGATCTGAAAAATGTCTTTTTTTCTGTTTAATTTAACATCACTAAATAAATGAATGGTTTCAAGCATAGCTAATAAAACTAGCATTTTTAATGGAAATGTTGTATCCTGATAAATATCGTTATCGCGATACTTAAAAACCAAATAGCATAAAAAAAAAAACTTGATCTGAAAAATGTCATTTATCTGTTTATTTTAATATCAGTAAATAAATTACTGATTTCAAAACGTAGCTAATAAAAGTAGCATTTTTTGAAGGAAATGTTATATCATGATAAATATCGTTATCACGATACTCAACAATCTAATAGCATATATTATTTTAAATTACATCTGAAAAATGCCTTTTACCTGTTTATTTTAGTATCATTAAATAAAAAATAAAAGATTTCATTACATCGCTAATAAAAGTAGCATTTTTTGATGGAAATGTTATATCATGATAAATACTGTTATCACAATACGCAACAAACAAATAGCGTTAAAACAAAACCTGATCTGAAAATGTCTTTTATCTGTTAATTTTTTTATTGTTAAATAAATGCATGATTTTAAAATGGAGCTAATAAAAACATTTATGAGGGAAATGTTATATTGTGATAAATATTATTATCGCGATACTCAACAATAAAATTGCATATTTTTAAAAATTATATCTGAAAAATTTATTTTTCCTGATTATTTTAATATAATAAAATACCTGTTTATTTTAGTATCATTAAATAAATGAAGGATTTTAAAACTTAGCTAATAAAACTAACATGAATCAAGGTAAATGTTATATCATGAGAAATATCGTGATACTCAACAAACAAATTTCAAATTTTTAAATTGATCTGAAAACTTTCATTTATATGTTTATTTTCATATCATTACATAAACTAAATATTTTCAAACATTGGTAATACATTAACATTATTCGAGGGAAATGTTTTATTGTGATAAACATCGTTTTTGCAATACTCAACTACTAATTAGCATTTAACAAAAAATTTCTCTGAAAAATGTCTTCTATCTGTTTATTTTAATATAAATAAATAAGCGAATGGTTTCACAACATCGCTAATAAAAATAGCATTTTCCGAGGGAAATGATATATCCTGATAAATATCGTAATTGTGATACTTAACCAACAAATTGCAAATATTTTTTTAAATTAGATCTGAAAAATGTCATTTAACTGTTTATTTTAATATCATTAAATAAATGATTTCAAAACTTGGGTAATTAAATAGCGTGATTTAAGGTAAACGTAATTGTGATACTCAAACAAATTGCTAAATTTTTATTTGATCTGAAAATTTTCATTTATCTGTTTATTTTTTATATAATTAAATAAATGGAGGGTTTCAAAACATAGCTAATAAAACATTAGCATTTTTCTAGGGAAATGTTGTATCATGATAAATATCATTATCGTGATACTTGCTATGAATGATTCCAAAACGTAGCTAATAAAAAACGCATTTTTAAAGGAAATGTTATATTGTGATAAAAATCGTTATTGTAATACTCAACCAAATTGCATATTTTTTTAATATTAGATATAAAAAAAATGTAATTTTAATATAATAAAATAAATGAATGATTTTAAAACATAGCTAATGAAAGTAGCATTATTCAAGTGAATGGTTAAATCCTTACATATATGGTAATTGCCACGAAATTGCACGAAATTGAACCAAATTGCACATATCATTTTTTATTAGATCTGAATAATCAGTCTTTTACCTGTTTATATTAATAAGATTTTATAAATGAATGAATATTTTTATCGTGATACTTTATTAACAATATCACACATTGTTCAATATCGCACAGCTTTATCTGAGAGCACTGGGCTTTTGTTCTGAGCTTTCAGAAAACAGCAGAGGAGAAATGAAGGGAAACGTACAGAGACAGACTGTGTGTGTTCGCTTCTGGAAAACCTCATGTGTCTGAGCTGTTGACCTCCAGACCTCTCATTACTGCATTTCTCACAATCCTTTGGCATTCGATGCTTCCACTGAGGGTGTTTTTGAGGTGTTTCACCTTGAGTAATGCAATATCTGGAATAAAGCTTTTATCTGGAATAACTAGCCTATAGCTTTGCTATATATCAGTGCTGTCCGCAGCATCACTCACAGGCGCTCCGTTACAAAATGCGAATTAATTTAGACATTAGTACAAAAATAGATAGCGGAACTGTTCATACCAGTGTCAACAATACATTTAAAAGATTTAGTTTAGTTTAGCTTTTTGTTTTATATTTGTTTAGTTTTTTGTGTTTTTTGTGTTTTTTTTTTTTTTTTGTATTTTGTTTTGTTTTATAATTGTTTTTGTTTTATATGTTTTTATTTTATTTTATATTTGTTTTGGTTTGGTTTAATATATTCATTTAGTTTTTTGTTTTGTGTTTTATTTTGAATTTGTTTCGTTTTTTGCTTTGTCTTTAATTGTTTTTGTGTTGTTTTCAAATTGTTTTGTTTTATATAATTTATAGTTTAGTTTTTGCTTTTACTTTGGTTTTTTGTGTTTTGTTTTATAATTGTTCAGTTTTTTGTTTTGTTTTAAGTTTTTTATAATTGTTTTGTTTTATATTTTTGTTTTATATTTGTTTGTTTTTGTTTTGTTTTTATATTTGCTTATTTTTTTGCTTTTTCTTTTGGTTCATATTTGTTTAGTATTTGTTTTCTTTTGTTTTTGTTGTACATTTGTTTAGTTTTGTGCCTTTTTTGCTTTGCTTTGCTTTGCTTTGTTCTGTTCTGTTTTTGTTGTTGTTGTGTTTTATATTAGTTTTGTTTTTGTTTTGATTTGCAATTTCCAACACAATTTCATAGCAATTTGTATCTGTTTTACAATTAAGTAGCTATATTAGTATAACTCGAACAGCTTAATACAAATATTTCATGCAATCTGCTCAAGCCTCAGTAACGATTATGTTTAGGGGTTCATGATTCATTCCTCTTCAAAAAAATCTAATCAAATTAGCTACTAAATCATACAATAGTTACATTTTCCTGTGGCGCTGAGTTGCATATTCTGTATGAATTTTCAATCAAGTTAAAACCAAAATGCATTTGGGATTTGTCATTTTTATTAGTCATTTTATTGTTTGTTTGTTTGTAGTACATTTGTTTTAGTACTTACTGTTATTTTGGTTTTGGTTTTAATTAATTAACAAATCATGTCAAAGTACAATTTCAATGATAAACTCTGCTTTAAATAAACAATGAATTAAATAAGTTTTTACTTCAATTAGCAATGAATGAAAATGTTTATTAAATGAATATTAAATGCATTAAAATGAATGAAATGTGTGTGTGTGTGTGTGTGTGTGTGTGTGTGTGTGTGTGTGTGTATGTATGTATGTATATATATATATATATATATATATATATATATATATATATATGGTAATGGATGTGAATGCACATTTTACATACTGTAAAATATACAGCTCTTTTTAACTCACAGGAGCTATATTATGATTTACAATATCTCAAAAACTCATATTTATTTATTTATTATTATTTTTTTTTTAGCAATATCAGTGTAGAGTAATGTTTATGTTACATCCTAAGGTGTAAAACGAATGCATGTTGCATTATGGTATTCATGTTTGCTCTGATTCATTCATTGCTCTGATGAACAGTATATATCTTCAGTGAAATAAACACTGCAAATGCAGGTTTCCACACAATTGCTACATGTTGTCCCAACACAAATAAGTAGTTAAATCTGCAAATTCTGCTAATTTATTTGTACCTTTAAAAGTTTTTGCCATAAATGTAACTATCAAAAAGGGAGGCTCGTCAGCTAGACTTTGCAGATACGCTACAACATGGAAGAGAAAAGTGAAAGCAACAATGAGGAAAGAAAGGGAAACTGCAAGCAGATGAGGAGAGCTGGACTGATGGCTTGTGATGTTTGTGATAGATTAGCATATCAAACACAGTCAAGCGGGACTCTGAGTTTGACAGTATTTAGATGGATTTTCAAAGAACTAATAGAGTTAGTTAAACCGCAAGCAATTAACATTCAAACGGACAAAACAGTGTTGATACAAAGAAATTAAGAATTAATGGAATTGAAAAATTGCCTCTTCAAATCGGATGCGGATGGTTTGAATGCAAAAACATGGCAATTTAATTATTTCACTCGGGCTTTTCCGTGTCTTCATTCTGTTTGGGCTCGCACAACAGAAGTGAACGTGTGAACACGTTTTTTTGGTGTAATTACAGCAGGATTTAAGAGACTGGGGGATTTTCTCAGTTGAAAATGAAAGCAATTCGGGTCATCAGATTCCTCTAACAACACACTGATGCATGTTAATGCTTTCATGAATCATTGATAACATATAAAACAGCACGGTGAACTCATTAGCATTCATTTGTATGTGTAAAGTGTAATGCTAATGTCAAGTTGAGTAAATGGGCTACCGTCTCTGTTTTTGGAGCAAACAGGAAATTATGTTTTGAATGATTTCATAGTTCACTGTAAAAAAAAAAGCTTTTCTTATGTAGAGTTTTGTCTTGTTCTAGTCCAAATAACTTAAAATATTCACGCCAAGAAGGACTTTCTTAACAAATAAACAATAATGTCTTATTTTTATAAATAAAATGTTAAAATTAACCGAGTCTTTTTCTTCAAACAAGCAAAATAATCTTAAATAAATGTATTTAGCTTGTTTTAAGGAAGACATTTAAGAATGTTATGGGATATTTGGACTAGAAACAAAAAAGGTTTTCTTCAGTGTTTAAGGTTATAATGTAAACTATAAAACATTTACTGTAAAATTTACAGTAACTTACTGGTTGACCGTAAGATTGGAAAATTACAAGCACACTGTAAAAAACTAAAGCTGTGCTGTATTTTTAGATTATTTGTAAATTTACAGTCTTTCTGAAAAACAAAATTGCCAGTAAGTTACTGTAAATTGTCCAGAAAAGTGTAATTATTAATTTACAGCGTTCTTGTAATTGCCAGTTTACTTTAATTGCCAGTAAGTTACTGTAAATTTTATAAAGAATTGTTATTATAAATTTACAGTGTTCTTGTGATTGCCAGTTTACCTAAATTTCCAGTAAGTTACTGTAATTTGTACAGAAAAGTGTAATTATTTATTTATAGTGTGCTTTTGATTTCTAGTTTGCTTTAATTGTCAGTAAATTACTGTAATTTGTACAGAAAAATGCAATTATTTATTTACAGCATGCTTGTGATTTCTAGTTTGCTTTAATTTCCAGTAAGTTACTGTAAATTTGACTGATTTTTATTTATTTATTTATTTATTTATTTTTGCAGTGTATCTATTAACAAAACATCTCAACTTCAACTAGAATTGTGGCAGTACAAAAAAAGTATAAAAAAATCTATTTAAATTAGAATGAATTTCATTTATTATGAATGCATTTAATACAAAAAGACTTCTTGCCTATTCTATTAACATTTTAGACATCTTGCAGTACATAACCATTTTACTTAATAATAAAAGTAATAAAAATAATAATGATGATGATGATGATAATAATAATAATAATAAAATAATGATAACAATAAATGTAATATTAATAATAATAATAATAATAATAATAATAATAACAATAATGACAATAATGCTACTACTAATAATAATAAATAATAATAATATTAATAATAATAATAATAATAATATTATTATGAATAATAATAATAATAATAATAATAATAACAGTAATAATAATATTAATAATGATAATAATAATAATAATAATAATAATAACAACAAAAATAATAATAATGATAATAATAATAATAATAATGATAATGATAATAATAATAATAATAATAATAATAATAATAATAATAATAAAAATGATGATAATAATAACAATAATAAATACTTAATAAACTGTAAAATCTTGTTCTATTTTAATTAAAGGTAGGGTAGTTTTAACTTTTAGTATCTTGGTTTATATCTGTGTATTGACAAATACACAAATATAGTGATTTGTGCTTAAAATGTAGTAGATAGTGAGTCTGTGATGGGAATACATATATGAATGCCATAAACACCTGCACAGAAACCCTGTAGTGTGTGTGCGTGTGTATGTGTGCCGCTGTAAACGCCTCCTCTCTGTTTAAGATCTTAATAATGATTTATTGTGTTTATTCCAAACATTTTTATCAGCCACTGGAACAAAAGTTGTTTGGTGAAAGACCTCAGAGCTGAAGTATTTATTAATAATGATCATATCTTTATCTCAGAGATGTGCGCGTGTGTGTGTGTGTGTGTCGCTGTTATTGTTTTCCTCCTCTGTTGTGCGCGGTGGCTGTAATGCGTTCAGAATTACAAGTCTTCTCTCATAATATCCTGTAGCACTTCACAAATGAAATAACCCAAAGAAGTGTGTGTGTGTGTGTGTGTGTAGTTTTCCCCAGATGTGTGCAGCATTGAAATCTCAATATGTGTGTTTTTCTTTTATTAAAATTTCAGTAATTTGGATCATGTGTGTTTAATTTGTGCTTCCTATTTGTAAGTTGTATAATATTATATATGAATTTTGATGTACATTTAGCTCCATCACACATCAGCAGACGTAATTATAAGAGCAGCGCAGATGTGATTGTGATAAAGCTTTAAAGCATCTGTGACACAACAAGATGATAATATTGATATTAATATGTGTTCAGCTCTTGATTGGTTTCTTGTTTCTTTCACATCTGTGTCAGCGTAAAGATGCACTCCTTGGTGAAAATTGATGTGCAATCTGTTTCTGCAAATGAGGATTCCTTGTTAAACCTTTAAAAGACAGAGAGTTTCTGTACCGCTGATCTTTTAATAGCATTGTTTTTGATAAGAGCTTGATAACTTATAATGTGATAATCACTTTACTCTCTCTCTCTCTCTCTTTCTCTGGAGGAATAAAGTTGTAGGAGTGTGAAGATGTGTTAGCAATGCTTTTAAATGTAATTCAATCTAGAGAATTCATTCATTCATTCATTTTCCTTCGGCTTAGTCCCTTATTATTCACAGCGGAATGAACCGCCAAAAATTCCAGCATATGTTTTACACAGTGCATGCCCCTCCAGCCGCAACCCCAAACTGGGAAATACCAATACAGGGCTCAAAATTGCTACAATTTTGGTCGTATTTGCACCCGAAATTTAAGCTCTGCGACCTCTTAACACATTTGGGAGCGTTTGTGCGATTGCATAAAATGGTTGTAGTGCGACCTGTTTTGATTTTGTCTAAAAACGTGCAGAATCGCTCTTCTCTGCCACTATATTAGTTAATGTTAGCTGTCAATCACTCTAGGCTTTCTGCTGTCAGATGACAGGGAGCTTTTGTGACTGCGGGAAATGCAAACGGCTGAAGAGTAAAAAGTATACAGGTTTGCAAACCCCACCTAAAGTTACAAATAATGGCACCGATGAGAGCGATGATGACGTGGTGAATGTTGATCCGCCAGTCGAGATCAATCGAGTGTTTTCTGAGGAGGTGCCCGAATCTCGATGCATTGCATTCACTGCGTGTTCAGCGCAAATATCCGCTAAATGTAAAATCTAATACTGTAAACATCATCGCCAAATAAGCTTTGCCTTCACTAAGTTTAAACTGAATCTGCGGCTCAAAGCCTCCTTTCCAGTCCGGTAGCTGTGTGGAGTTCCGATCATCTCTGCATGCGGAAAATTCGGATCCGAATTGAGTTGCGGATCCGTTGAAATATTTGAACTCCTGCGACTAGACTGTATGCGACCGGCCGACTGGATGTGATGTATTCCAGTGTTGTACAAGCAGGTCCATGCGCGCGAGATGAGAAATAGGAGTTTATATGGTTATTTTTTAATTATAAAAAGACTATACTTACTAAATGTAAGTAAAAAAATTATTAAAAATATATTTTTAATGTTGTGTCCACATTTCCTCAATATTTTAGCGATCCATGAGTTTCTAGTATTTATTCATTCATTAAACCATTTACACTCCTTTATTTGCACTTTATTTCGGACACTGTGAGAATCAGCTTCTCTCCTATGGTGCACGACAACACTGAAAATACTAGCGGCTGCCACAAGGGGGCGTGTGCCGACAGTCGTGTCCAAATGTCATGTGCAGTGGAAAGGTGGTTTAAGAGCGGTATTGTGCCGGTGGTCATTGCGAGAATCCTGCTCTGCCTGCTCATATATTGGTGCGGCTGACTCGCCTGCTTTCCACAAACACAGAAAAATAAAAAAATCAGCTCATAACGAGACTGAGCATTTAAAACGACACAAACCCAAATCAAAACTTTT
>NC_141034.1:3310000-3350000 GCF_052040795.2 Danio rerio | reverse complement strand
TTTCCACCCTGCAAAGGAAAGAGAAATAAATACAATAGAATAAAAATATGAAACAAACTTTGATTTAAGCATCTTCACCCTAAGAAAAACACTTTAGCTACAAAAATCCTTCAGTCAGGAGCAGTAAGGGATGTTCTCGTCATTTGATTAATGATAAAACTGGCGGCAGGATTTCGCACTGTCACTTGGTTTCTCTTTCACGTGTCTTTTGATTCTCAACTCGTTTGTTTATTACGCAAATGAGGGTTAATATGAATAATCATAAACACTGCGTTTTGACACCTATACTCATGTACTCATGTGAAGATTACTTTAGATGTCTGCACTCCTCTGCTCGTCTCAGTGTGCGAATGAGACCGAATGCTGACCGCGTGTTGCACACACACATAAACACGCGGTCTTTCGCGCTTTTGGTATATGATGCAGTAATCGTTTATCTCGATTAATGGTTTTTCATAATCGTTAGAAGCCATAATCGAAATCGAAATCGGATTTTCGATTAATTGCACAGAAATCTGGTCGGTCCTGCGTCCTGCAGACTTCTAGCTCCGGGCTCTCTCACGGGACAGCATGCCAAACTAGCTTATTACCAATCATCAGCTAAGTATGAACTCTTGAAAAGGGAATGTGAGATGAGATTCTGATTAGTTTATTGTCAAAACACACATATAACTCAGGGCTCGAAATTAACTTTCTTACTTGGTAGCACTGGTGCTCCCAACCTGAAAAATTTAGGAGCACCAGAAAAAAACTTTTACGATTTCTTGTATTTGAAAACAACATCAATTGGGACTAACAAAACCCAGAAACAACTATCTAACTAATGCTGTGATGACTTAATATTTGTGCAATAATTCCAAAATGAATGTTGAATAATTATAAAATATTAATGATGACGATGATGACAATAATACTAATAATGAATTGTATTTCTCATCATCATGCTGCCTTAAATGTGCTTTAATGTAAGTTATCTGCTATATAAAGTCCTACTGTTAATTTATGAAAAATAAATTGATGGTTTGCATCAAACACAAATGAAGCATTGTAGTAAGAAATATTTCTTTTGTACTATTGTTTTTATATGCATGTCAATTTAATAAATAATAGTTCTGCTACAAAACAAACTAAATAATATAATAAATCATTTAATTCAATACTGAAAGCTGCAAAGCAGTCATCAGTAATTAAATAGAAGAATAATATACACCTCAAGAAAGAACGGACAAAAGAAAGGAAGAAAAGTCTCACTTATAAAAGTTTTGGTTTCGGTTTGTGTCGTGTTAATGCTCAGCCTCGTTACGCGCTGAATTACATTTTTCTGTGTTTGCGGAAAAGCATGCGAGTCAGCCGGCCCAATATAAGGGGGGGCAGAGCAGGATTCTCCCGATGACCACCGGAACAATACTGTTCTTTGTTATTACCCGCATCAGTTTAAACTTAGTAAAGGCAAGCTTCTTTGGCAATGGTGTTTTAGCGGACATTTGCTCTTCACAAGGAAACGTATGAAAAATTTACGAATTGCCATGAGATTGTGTTGGCTGAACACGCAGTGCATGCAACGCATCGAGATTCAGTGTACTTTTCACTCTTCAGCCATTTGCATTCCCCGTGGTCACAAAAGCTCCCTGTCATCTGACAGCGGACAGTCTTAAGTGATTGACGGCTAATATTAACCAATATAGCAGAAGGGAAGAGCGTGTTTTTAGAGCATGTTTTTAGAAAAAAAATCAAAACAGGTCGCACTACAACCATTATATGCAGTCATAGCTTAAATTTCGGGCGCATATTGGTCGCAATTTCGAGCCCTGTAAATATACTAATGCAAGTTGAAGTAAAATTAAAATTAAGTATGAACTCTTGAAAAGGGAATGTGAGATGGGATTCTGATTAGTTTATTCTCAAAACACAAATATAACTATACGAATGCAAATTGTCATAAATTAACTGAAAAAGCACCTCGATCTGAAGAAGGCATGGAGGCAGTGGTGTTTATATTTATGTAGTAAATAATCATTTTAATCCTTTATTGAACGCTCCTTGTATTAAGCAACATGTAAGTGTTTGCAATTGCATAGGTACATAACTAACGCTCTTTGCACCGGACTTTAGATCAGCTTTTAGTTGGTCAATGGCACTGTCTGTTCATCAAAATAGCAACGCGCCAACAATGTGCCTTATCACACCTCCTTTTTAGACCAGCACACCCATGAGTCCACAAAGGGGTGCAAATTGATTTGTTATTTAAACAACGTGAACCAAAAGGTGAAAATTAGGTTTGCGCTGGTCTGAAAATAGCAATAAATCGCACCAAACACGTCTTGCGCCTTATTACACTGGGTGTATAATAGAGCCCCAGGTGTGAAGAGAGCCATTGAGTTGTTTGTCAGTCAGCAATTAGGGATGGACCACTTTATTGTCTTTTGGCTCAACCCTAGCTCTAATGTTAGCAGCATTTCAAACCCAGTATGCTTCCTGTTTCGCTGGCAAAGCGTGTTTGTGCATTTTCCTGATACTTGTTTTGATATCGTTGTCTAATGCACAGCGATTCAGGCATAAAGGTTTCAAACACTTTCCAGACATTATCTTGTCTTTGAAGGCCGCAGGGTTTAGAAGCGTACAGTAGATGGAACAATAACCCTGTCAGAATGTAAATGACAGTGCAGAATGAATTGCGTTAGTGTTTTCATCCACTCAGATCTACAGCTTCAATCCAGAGCCATATTTTTCTTATTTTAAATATAATGGGAAAATCAGAGCCGGGTTGCATTTTCTCTACAGGAACCCTAAGCTTTTATTACGTCTAGGTTTTACTTTTAAAATAGTCTGTAATTTAGCGTTGTGTTTTCTGATTGAGGGTGTGAAAAATAATTTCAGAAAATATTTTCTGAAAATTATAAAAGAAAACTCACTTCCACTAAAGGTTTTAGTCAATCCGTTTGTGACTGCAGGAGTTTACTATGTTAACAAAGTGATATTTTTCTCTAATCAAACCTATCCAACAGTAGACTTTCAAAAGAGGCTGTAATCTAACACACCCCAATCTCTTTCTGATTGGGGTGTGAAAAAAAAATTGTGTGCTCTCCTTTTTTTGTGAAGATGTAATTGTTTTATGTTCAATCCCCCCAATTAAATTTGTTATCTTAATTGATTTACATTGGGACAACCTGAATGAATTGTGTGGAACCCTGCATTTTTACAGTGTACGCTCCAACAATGAGGTTTGCGGTT
This sequence comes from Danio rerio, assembly GCF_052040795.2. NCBI lineage: Eukaryota > Metazoa > Chordata > Actinopteri > Cypriniformes > Danionidae > Danio > Danio rerio. The sequence continues at coordinate 3,346,769 of NC_141034.1, read as the reverse complement.
CGCTCAAAATACTTACTTAAAATGAGCTGAAACAACACAATTATTGAGTTTTTGGGACAACTAAATTGAAATCACAGATTTACGCCAAACTTCCTTCTGTCAGCAGTTGGCGCAATAACTGACTTAATATTGGCATGTAGATGTCTTTAGGTGAAGAATCTCATCGAACCTGTGAATTATTAGGCAGATCGGACACTGAGAGTTATAAAAACTTCCTCTTCCATAGCGATTTGCTGAACTATGTCAGTCCGCCACGGACATGCTCTTCGACAAAAACTCTAGATCGTCACAGTTTAACATCACAAAAGTCTTTTGGCTAAACTAATGGAACATGGGTTTGATCTGATAAAATATGTAGGAGGAGTTTGTTACAGTGTAAAACATGTCATTTCTTGTTGCCTGCAGGTGGTGCTATAACTGTATCTGAATATTGGCATTTAAACGTGTTCAGGTCAGGATTGTTATTAAACGTGTGAATTTTGAGGCAGATCAGACAATGCATACCTGTTATAACTTATAGTTTCGTTGCGAAACATCTTCAAGAGTTCACACATAGCTGATAATCAATAAAGCGTATTTAGCATGATGTCCCGGGAGAGAGCCCTGAACTCGTAATATCCTCGAACCTGGGGCTCCCTCCCATTAGAAGGGCAAGTAGTGAGTACGAGCTCAGGTAGGTCTCGAGAACTCCCCTGCTTGTCGCCGTGTGAGAAGTGTAAACTAAGGTTGTATTCGATGATAATTTGGTTTGTCGATTAATAATCAATATCGTAAAAGGGGGAGGAAGTAGGGGTGGAAGGGGGGAAGCTTCAAGATGAAGATAACTAAAGTGAAAAACTCAGATTATTTAAATTTGCTTCCGTAATCATCTAAAAGGGCAGATTATGGAGTTAATTATAAGCATGTGATCCTCTCGAAATTAGTTTATAAATAAACCACACAAAGTTTGAGAGGCCGCCACAGACACACCCTTCAAAGAAAACTCTAGATCTTCGTAATTTAACATCACCAAGGCCTCTAGATAGCTATATTCAATTTTGATGTTGATCTCATAAAATTCCTTGGATGAGTTTGTTAAAGTACAATACCTGGAAATGGCAAAAACTGCACTTTTTTTGGCAGAGAAAGTTAAAATATCTGACTCTCTGTTGGATTTGAGATTTCACTTAAAGAGACTTTTTTGTAGGTTTTGGCATGTTTGACGTGTGTGCCAATTTTTACGCGTGCGCCTGCAAAGATGATGTCATTTTGCCACACTTACTTCTGAAACCTTTAGACAAAGGTACATTTCACCACTTTTGGTGCGTGTGCAAAGTATTGTGAGTTTTTTAACATGTTTAGACTTTTAAAAATGCAATTCTTTCAGAAGAAGAAAAAGAATAGGAAGAATAATTGGAAACATTCCTATCCGCTTGTTAAGTGGTGACGTGTTTGTGACGTATGTAATACTGTTTCCGGGTCCAAGCCGCCATTCATTTGAGTGGAGAAATCATTCGTTTATGATCACGTTTTATTCCTGTCACACATTAAAGTTAATTTTATATAAAGTCATAGTGTACACAACAATCTCTGGTCAATATATCGCTGTGACCAAAAGTTTGCTACTTCAACAATGTGGTATTTCCCTCTAATCAAGATTATCCAGCAGTAGCAGAAACGTATTGAATCCCAGCAGTGCAGTATTGATTTCATAGGAATGAACTAGAAGCATTTATTTAAATTTTTTTTTTGTCTATTTATTGTCTTGCCTGGAGGCTTGCATTATACGCACGTCTCTAAAAGTATTTTGATTCATTTTACAAACGGCTCTAATCATAAATTGTGTTAAACCTGAAGCGTTCATTGGCAAAAGGTCAGTTTGTCCACAGAGAGAAGTTGAGCTTGCGTGTGGATAAAGGTTAGGGAGACTGATATTATTGCGAGCGTCTGCAGGTTAGAGAAGCTCTGCTGGTTTCTGCTTGATGCACAGATTCGCAGAGTCAGGTTTTGTCATTCTGAGGGCAAAATGAGTTTCATTTTTCCCACAATTCCCCTTTGATTCTGAGCCATGAGCCCACAGACACATTTAGCCTAGTTTTGCTGAGACCACCTTAAACCTTGAAGCTGAATTATAGTCTGGCTTTAGCTTGAGAGCTGCAGCTTATAGACGTTTACACCAGAAGGATAAATCTCTTCAGCATTGTTGCAACTTAGTCATAAGTTATTGTTTTTAATTATATTCTTAATTACAATTAAGCTCATACCGTATATCAGAGGGAAAAATTGATCGTCTCTAAGCTAAAGAGTCCCTAATGAGAGTTTGATGTCTAATGTGTGTTTATCCGGCCTGTAGCAGCTTCACTTTGGGCAGGAGTGTATTAGCGATTGGATTTCAAAGGGCCTAAAATGCAGCAGCCATTGCTAATGTTGTCTGAGATTGGCCTGCGGTCTGAGAGAGAGATGGAAATCAGACCTCTGCACTTCCTGTCAGTTCTCTCTCCTGCATTAAACGGACTAAAGAAGAGATGAGATTTATAATCCCGTTCTTTCTTTCTTTCTTTCTTTCTTTCTAAATTAATTTCATGTTCTAAATACACTCACCGGCCACTTTATTAGGTACACCTGTCCAACTGTTTGGTTGTGTTTATAAGATGCAAAGCAATGTGTGCTTATGTTTCACTTGAAGGAAATCACGTAATTTTTTCATAAATCTCACTTTGATTATACACAGCTACTCAGCTAACATGAAAACGACTGTCATATTTCCTAGTTCCTCTAAAAGGCCCGCCCTTAAGTGACTCTGATTGGTCATTCATTTTCCGCCGGATTCCGCAGATTTCTGCAGATTTTTAGCCCATCATTAATTCTGTTTTAAAGTAAATGTGTAAATCTGAATTTATTCAGTTTTTATTCAGTTATTTATTACGTTTTATTTCATATATTTAGGTTTTAGTTATAATACTTCGCTGGATACTCCCAAAATTATCTGCAGTAATAGCAAAAAACGTCTGCAGATATCGTCTAGTCCTGCTAATGACTGATTATCCTATCAGATGATCCTTAACTCTCTATAAATAACCAGACTTTTCTCATCTCAATATCTTCGTCTTAAAGAACCCCCCCCCCCCCCCCCTACTTTCCCTCCTTTCAAACAGGCGGCATGATGACCAGCCATTAGCGCTGTTGCCTCACAGCAAGAATGCCCCTGGTTTAATTCCTTTCCAAACCAGGCAACGTTTCTGTGTGGAGTTTTGCTTGTTCTCCCCGTGATCGCGTGGGTTTTCCCCGGGTCCTCCGGTTTCCTCCCACAGTTCAAAACAAGCACCCTAAACACACTGTAAAAAATAAAAAACGGTAAAAAATAAGCTGTGGTTACCAGTACTTTACCGTTAAAAACACGGTACAAAACGTAAAAGTAATTTTTAATTTTTACAGCAAATTACCGTATTTTATTAATTTATCGAGGTAATATGTCTGTATTTTGAATGATCAACATCTAAACATCTTTTGTTACACAGTTAGACATGTTAGCACACCCACATGCGGGTGGTGATGAGGAAGTTACATAATGAACCAAAGCTCATCACAATCAACTTTTCCCACAAGCAGAAAAGAGGATCAGCATATAGAAGGTGCTCAGTGTCATTCACACAGCTACTAAACACCAGTATGGTAACATGCATCAAATTAAAGTCATGAAATCAACATTGTTTATCAACATTAGATGTAACATAAATCTCTAATGTACATAACTGATGGGGAAACAACTAAAAAGATCCATATTAATGTCAACCAAATGCATAAAAAGTTATGTTCCATGCAGGGAATTCTGGGAAAGTCCATTTACGGTTATTCGCCATATATATTAAGAAAACATATCGTTAACCAGGTTATGGATTTTTACTGTAGCATTTTTACAGTTTTTTACCGTTGAAATCCCGGCCATTTTTTACAGTGCAATTAATCCAAAATATTTTAGCCAAACTCTGAGTACACCTTCTCAGCATCCATATCTGACACTTAACTACAATAAGCAGGAGGGGGAGTCATTGAGATCTACCTGAGCTCAAACTCCCCTCTCACCTTGCAACGGGAGGGTGCCCAGGGCTCGAGGATCTTATAAGCTCAGGGCTTCCTCCTGGGACAGCACGCCAAACTAGCTTCATTATCAATCATCAGCTAAGTGTGAATTCTTGAAAAGGCTGCTCAAAGTGTTCAACAATGAAACAAAATTGCCCAATTAAAACACTGAAGAGAAGTAAGAATATTATCAAAACAAGAATATGATAATACTAAAGCTACTCTAAATATGTAAGTAAATGAATAACCTGAATGATGGGCTCAAGATCAGTGTTCAATCTATCATGTTTTCTGTGGGCAGATTCTGTGTGGACCTACTGATTGCTCAGTTCAGTTTGAGAAGCAGTTTTTGGGAAGCAGCATCGCAGACACTGATATAATCACATAGATCTGGATGAACATTTAACTCACCGATAAGTGACGACTTCTCGCTCCAGTTCCTGAAAGCAGCAGATGTCAACGACTTGCATTTCAGGGTCAAAAGAAAGCAGCACTGGAATAGCATGTGGGTTTGGGCGAAGCAATTGAACCAGCTGAACTGAATGACTCCACTGACAGTCCATTTACTATATAGCTTTCCATTCAAAGCTTCAGCAAACAATCCGTCTGTACACTGAATCAGTCAGTCCAGAGGTGTTTATATAAGTCATCTTCTCTCTTATTTCACTCTGGCCTTTAAATCATAAAGCTATTTTCTCCTGTCTGAAGGTCACGATTGCATTGATGCTTGACTCGTGTCTGTCGGCAGATTTTAAGTGCTTGTCATTATGTGTTTCTGTAGGACGATTACTTCAGAACCTGGAACCCAAACAAAGCACAAGACCAAGGTAAGAACATTGAACTGATACGCCCGTGTTTCTTCTTCATGTCTATTTTCTCTGTTACTCTTATCCATTTATACCTGACCCTGCAGTCTCGCCTCCGTCTCTGCTTTTCTTCTTTATTCCTGCTGTATTTCTGCACCCAGATTAATCATAAAAAAAACCTCCAATCATATGCTGGAATCTCCATTTCACTGTATCGATCCTCATCTCTGCTGCAGACATTAATCAATACGGAGAGGCAGAAACACTCACACATAGCTAAATGAAGACATATCATCGACTTCTATTGTTTTTATATCTGGCTAATTCTAATTAGACCAAACCAAATCACAGAAGAAACTTGTTGCCTTTGTAAAAACACTACCTGACAAAAGTCTTGTCGTCTATTCAATTTATATGAACAACAAATAATAACTTGACTTGTAGGGGATTATTTAGTATCAGAATTGGCTTATATGAAAGGTAAAGGCCTCTAGATTACGCTTATTTGACCAAAATAAAATATGATCATGGCTTGATTTTGAATTATTTAATTAACCACTTAAACTCTACCGGGTCCGTGACGTCATCGACGTTCGCTTTCAGATTTAAAGTTTTTTTGTACTTTTGTATCATGAGAAGCTTTTCAGTTCTGTAGCTGATTGTCACAAACATTCCTGTTCAAAATAAGCAGAAAAAAGCAAGCACTGGGGATTTGTTGCTTTTTTCCTGTTGTATCGAACCTGTATTGATTCATGACCCCACTGCTGAGGTACATACCAAACAGTGACTTCTGTGTACCTTTAAACCTTTATATATATACAGTAAAAGTCAGAATTATTAGCCCCCTTGATATATTCTTCCCCTGTTTATTTTTTGCCCAATATCTGTTAAACGGACAGAAGATTTTTTTTAACACATTTCTAAACATAAAAGTTTTAATAACTCATTTCTAATAACTGATTTATTTAATCTTTGCCATGATCACAGTAAATAATAGTTGACTGGATATTTTTCGAGACACTTCTATACAGCTTAAAGTGATATTTAAAGGCTTAACTAGGTTAATTAGGTTAACTAGGCAGGTTAGGGTAATTAGGCAAGTTATTTTATAACGATGGTTTGTTCTGTAGACTATAGAAAAAAATAGCTTAAAGGCGCTAATAATTTTGTCCTTAAAATGTTTTGTAAAAAAAATTTAAACTGCTCTTATTCTAGCAAAAATAAAACAAATAAGCCTTTCTCCAGAAGAAAAAATATTATCAGACATACTGTGAAAATTTCCTTGCTCTGTTAAACATGATTTAGGAAATATTTAAAAAGGAAAAACAAAATTCAAAGGGGGGCTAATAATTCTGTCTTCAACTGTATTTATGTACAAAAGGCATGATTGGATATCAGAAATAATAGAGAGTTTTAATAGATTTAGCTCGCATCTGTAGGGTGGAGACAGATTCGCACTCTTAAAGTAAAACATGTAAACAGAGATACTGCGGTGATGCAAATGGAGCTAATTTGTTTTCGAAACATTTCCTGAATTCATCAGGGAAATTAAAAAGCTCAAATGAGCAGGAAAACTAGTTCTGAGTTTAATCTGTGATCAGTTTCTTAGTTTATTGAGAACTGCATTCTCATTTTCTTAAGTTTTTGGGTATGAACTGAAGAATCACATCATGTTTATTATTTTAAAGTATTTTATTAAGCCTTATTATATGGCTGTCTGGAATGCTCGTTTCTGATTGGTCAGTCAGGACATTATATGGTATGTTATTCCCAAAAAACAACCGCTAAATAACACAGGCTCATCCGGGAACTTTAAATCACATTAACCATCATTAACTATCAATAGTTATTAAAACTATTATGATTAGAAATGTGTTGAAAATGTGTTGTGGCTTGAAGATCATCCGCTGCGTAAAAATGTGCTGAATAAGTTGGCAGTTCATTCCGCTGTGGCGACCCCGGATTAATAAAGGGACTAAGCTGACAAGAAATTTAATAAATGATATATATATATATATATATATATATATATATTAAGGGTGTCACGATTTAGATTTTTAATCAAAATCGATCGAAATTTATGCTCAACTTCGATTATCGAATCTAAAAATAGAATCGTCGATGCTGCCACGCCCCCATGTCATGTTAGCTTGGCTTGCCAAGCAGGAAAAAAACATGCTTGTTGAAGTGCTTGTTAAACTGCAGACGCAGGAGACCCGTCGACAGAGCTTAAATCCTCTCTTCTTTCAATGAAGTCGCCGGTGTGGAAGTATTTTGGATTTCCAGTTATATATATATATATATATTATATATATATATATATATATATATATATATATATATTTGCATTTGGCAAGGTCATGAGTTTGGCTCCCAGAAAAGACACATACTGATTAAAATGTAAACTCTTTATGCACTGCAGGCCACTTTGCATAAAAACATCAGCCAGATGAACAAATGTAAAAGTATAAAAAAATCAAACTGGTGAAAAAGTCTTTCACATATTCAGCTGCGTGTGCTAAAGCCGTCACACAGGGTCATTTTGTAAAACGATGTGTTTGATAATAATTAATATCTCCTGCTCTGCTGAGCACTTTGGCTAACGATGACGAAGCGCCATGAATAACCAATCAAGATCTATTGTTTTTACACAAACGCCAACAGAGAGCTGCAGACAGATGCATGCATGACCACACCATATGGATTGTGAGAGAATGAGTGTGTGTTTATGTGCGCGCACACACCATCTGCAGGAGTTTATCCAGTGTGAACGACTCCTTCAAGAACTGCTACAAACCATCATTTCTGTAACTAATCCTGCAAGATAGAGAAGCGTCTCACTGTCTACTGACTATAGAGCACTTCCCTTCTTAGGCACCCTAATAGATGAGTGACGAGCACACATGCAGCGAGACACATCGCTCAGGAAAGCATGAAAGGAAAAAAAATGAGTCAACAGAAATTCTGCTAAAAGAGCTGATTTCCTTTTTGACAACCATTGTGTTTTTTTGTAATCCAAAATAAGCGGTGCTTACCTAAAAAAGGTGCTTTTTATATTGCGATTTGAGACAAATCAAAAATAAAACAAATAATACAATAACAATACAAAAATAAAACATTTGCTGCTCTCTCAAGTTAATAAATGCATTGCTGCAAAATAAAAGGGCGAGAGGGGAGTTTGAGCTCAGGTAGGTATCCAGAATTAATAACAAATTCTAAATTGCTTTATAGAGATATACTGCTGGTTAAGAGCTTGACTATAGTGCTAATTTAGATTGATTAATTCATTAATGACACATGTAATTCATTAGTGACACATGTAATTTGACTGTGGGAAAAAACCGGGGGAGACCCACACAAACACAGGCGTCATCGACTTTCGCTTTAAGATTTAAAGGGCTAGCGTTGCACCAGACCCCCGTAAGTGGTGTCGTTTGAAAGTGTAGACTCTATATTTTATGCACGTATGCATCACTTTGGTTTTTATTCTACTGTACAAAAGTTATTTGATGAGACTGTTTATTATGACAACTTGACATAAACAAGTTGTCTTTATCTTTGTCATGACAGCTTGATATTACTAAGACGACATAACTTGTAATAAATCCATCATAAACATGACTGTCATGAGGCGTTATAATTGTTCATTCATTCATTTTCCTTCCTTTGTTCATCAGGGGTCACCCCAGCAGAATGAACCGCCATCTTATGTTTTACACAGTGGATGCCCTTTTAGCTGCAACCCAGTACTGGGAAACACCCATACACCCTTATTTTCACACTCGTACACTATGACCAATTTAGTTTATTCAATTCCTCTATAGCGCATGTGTTTGGACTGTGGGGGAAACCTAAGCACCCGGGGGAAACCCACGCCAACATGGGGAGTACATGCAAACTCCACACTTAAATGCCAACTGGCCCAGCCGGGACTCAAACCAGTGTCCTTCTTGCTGTGCTTCTACGCACTGAGCCACCCTGTTGGTGTCTGGGTTGTACTGGGTTGGGTTGCAGCTGGAAAGGCATCCGCTGCATAAAACATATGCTGGATAAGTTGGTGGTTCATTCCACTGTGGCGACCCCTTATGAATAAAGGGGCTGAGCCAAAGGAAAATGAATGAATAGAAACTTTCGGTTCTTGCTGACTTTAATATTGCACCTAAAATCCTGCCGATAACATTTTTGCACCACACTTTCTCGGGCATATGTGTTACCCTATACACCCCTATAGGAATGCTGTTATTTCCACATCGATCTCCTAAATCACAGTTTATTGATTCACTTCTGCTTTATTTTCATTAGAATAAAGAATTTCCAGCTCCATCTCTCTCACCCTCTGTGTCTTTACACTTCCAATAAACACAAACACACACACCCGGTGGCACACACACACAACACTAAACTCTCTCTGACCATGTAAGCAGCGTGGCTGAGCCTGACTAATTTAATTAGACTCAGTCTGTAATTATTCACTTTAAAGAGAAATGAGGGTTATGATCTTGTCCATTACAGACATGACAAGAGATTTAAGGAGCTGAGAGAATAACGTGTGTGTGTGTGTGTGTGTGTGGAACATTGTCTTTGCTGTAATCTGTTATTGTGGCACCGCATGCGCTCTCAGTGAATTTAATTGCGTGTGCAGGCCTCATTACAGCCTCGTTATGGGGAAATTCTCTCTGAATGCTTCATTTGCATTTGTATGGTTTTGGTGTTGAGTCAGCGTTTCGGCGCCAAACTGCAGTGGCAGCAAACACGGCTGCACAGGGATGGCAACACAACAATCTGCCCTTTAAACCGCCTGCAATTTATGCACAGGGACAATACGGCTTTATCTGGAGCTGGCGAACGGCTCCATTTAACCAGCAGAGAAAGCGCTCTCCTACAGGGTTAAAGGCAGCGAAAAGACGAAAGATAGAAATAGAAATGTATTTTCAAGTCAAGTATGGATCTGCACTGTGAACGTCTTGGAACGAATATTTCCAAGAGAGTTTTTTTTAATACAATCAGCATGTTTGTGGGATGATTTGAGTATATAAAGTACATTGTTCATCGTGTTTGCATGGAGTCTGGCTCAGAGATGTGCAAAGAAATTAATTAAATAATTGCTGGATTCGTTTTTGTGGTGTTAATTGTTCCAATTCAGTGTTGTGGAAAGTTACTTTTAAAAGTAGTGCATTAAGCCTGGTTAATACTTCTGCGTCAAGTGACCGGCGTAACCCACGGCGCATGCAACACGGGTAGCTGTGCATTTATACTTCTGCGCGCTGTCTTTGTTGGTCTGCATTAACACTTCCGAAACGCTAGTTGCCAGTGAGGTGTAAATGTTCCTCTGTGTTGAGTTTCTTCGCTGATGTTTTGCTTTTCCTGAACACTTCCGGGATGTACAAGTGGCTCAAACTCGCACATTTTAAGGCAGGAACCGGCGGATGTGCAACAACTTTAACTATGAGGTAAACACAGAACAAAACTTTCCATCCGGAGCTCCTTCACGGAACTCCACACTTGTAAACAATCACTCCATCAGGCTCGCACCATTCACGCGGCTCTCGGTCCCGCCCCGACTCGTCATCGATACCAAGCCGACCAATCACAGAGCTTGCGCTACGCGTCGTTGCGACGTGTAGTTACATTTTTTGAGAGGTGCACGTCATCGATGCCGACGGCCACCACGAAGGGCTATGCGTCAGCGCCGTAGCATACGCCGGCGTTTGACGCAGAAGTATAAATCAGCCTTTACAATATTGAGTTTTTCTTACCAGGCTGAGGTTTGATCTCTTGAGAACTTGCTGGTGTTTTTTCACCTTTTTTATAGAGAAGCTCTGCATTTAATAGCCAAAACAGTTAAAACCAGAAGTTTACATACACTCTAATAAAAAAAGAAACATAACCATTTAAAAAAAAATAAATAAATGTCTGATGGTAAATCATACTAAACGCTTACTAAACAATTACCTAAATGATTTACATGTGCTGAATGCCACAATAATTAGACTTTTTAAATTAAATTCTAGAGAGTCAAAAGTTTACATACATTTACTTAGTATTTTTTTAGCTTTACTTTTAAACCGTATAACTTTGGTCAAATATTTTGGGAATCCTTTCACAAGCTTCTCACAATAGTTTGCAGGAATTTCAGCCCATTCCTCCTGACAGAATTGGTGTAACTGAGTCAGATTTATAGGCTGTCTTGCTTGCACAAGCTTTTTCAACTCTGCCCACAAATTTTCTATAGGATTGAGATCATGGCTTTGTGATGGCCACTCCAAAACATTCACTCTATTGTCCTTAAAGCACATTTTAACTATTTTGGCAGTATGCTTAGGGTCATGGTCTGTTTGGAAGACCCATTTGTGGCCAGGTTTTATTTTCCTGGCTGATGTCTTGAGATGTTGCTTCAGTATTTCTACATAATGTTCTTTTTTCATGATGCCATCTATGATGTGAAGTCCCTAATGCAGCAAAACAGCCCCTCAACATGATGTTGCCGCCCCCATACTATACAGTTGGGATGGTGTTCCTGGGCTTGTAAGCTTTCCCCACATGTAACACTGCTCATTATGGCCAAACAGTTCAATCTTAGTTCCATCAGACCACAGGACATGTCTCCAAACATTATTCTTTTTAGTCATTAGTCAAATTGTAATCTGGCTTTTCTGTTGATTCATGATTTTCCCATGAAATTTTGAGGTTTTCCTTAAATACTCTACAGTTCATTAAATTGAAAGGACTTGTCATGAAATGGTTTGCATCCTAAGCACTAACTTTCTGGATACCCCCACTGACTCGAAATAAACCTATATCCTGAGTTATTCAGTTAGTAGAACAGTACACCGACTCATCTGCTGTGAAAAAGGAGATCTGATGATGAAGATGAGTGTGAGTTGACTGTCTGTTCTCTCACAGCAGCATGAAATATCATTAGTGTAAAAAAAGAGCAAAACATGTTCAAAAACATTTTAGTTATATTAAAAAATGAAGTGAGTTTCTCCTTAAAACAAGCAAAATAATCTGCCAATAGGGTAAGCAAAATAATCTTATGCCAAAAGGAAAAACATGATTATTTTGCTCACCCCAGTGGCAGATTATTTTGCTTGTTTTAATGAGAAACTCACTTAATTTTGGCATATTATTTCTGAAAACAAATTGGATTGTTTGGATTGTCTACAAAAAGCTGCTTGATTTAAGAGTTGTTTTTTTTATTATTTTTCATTTATTTGTCAAACTCTTAGATGAAATCAGTATCACATATGTATTAGACAGGCTTGTTAGTAAAAATGTGAGCTAATTCATCCGCAGTCCATTTACAAACATTAAAATATCAGTTTTGTCTAACCAGGTTTGCATCTTGAGTAAGCAGTAACATACCGGAAAAACACACTTCGTTTTGGTGTTTTTTTTTTTTTTTGTTGTTGTTTTTTTTTTTTTTTTGTGAAAACAAGGCCATATTTTTGCATTGTCTAGAAAAATCTGCTTGATTTGAGAGTTTTTAGATATTTGCCCAAGAAACAAGACAAAAAAAAATCTAAGTAAGAAAAGCTTTTTTTCCAGTGTAACCATTACAAAAATAATTTATTCATTAGACTCTTGAATGAAATCAGTATCACAGATGTATTAGGCAGGCTTGTTAGTAAAAATAGGAATTTATTAATGGGCAGTCTATTAAAAAAAAAAAAAAATTAAATTTCTGTTTACTAAGATACTAGTGTTTTCTCTGACCAGCTCTTGAGATTAAAATCTTTATAATTAATTGAAATAAACCAAGTTTGAAAACCATATTAAATGCACAATCACCTAGAGAGAGGTAACATGACTGAAGGAGGATTTTATTATCCCATTAAAATCTATTTGAGATGTTTATTTTTTTTTTCATCAGAAGCCGACAGTAAAATGAGACCGAGAGATGGGATGGCAGAACACATGAAGCAGTGATCCATCCCTCTCATAATTAGCATTGCGCCGTCTGGTCTACAACAGGCCAAGTCTTGGCCTAGTTTCACGGCGCAGAGAAAATCCCACGTGGCATCGTCACACGAGGACAAAGACGTTATCTACATAAGACATGGCAGGAAAAATATGAACCGCTGCAAATCTTTGCAAGGTTCGCTGCGCTTGCCACAAGCCTCAATTTAAATGAAAGTCATAGATACAGTTTGAAGTGCTGTCATGTGAGAATTCAGCACAGAAATACTGTATGTTTAATATTAAGTGATTCATCTCCGTTAGCGTTCACATCTGACCCAATAGGAGACTTTTCTTATCGCAAGATTCTCCGGGAATCAAATCAAAGGCTGTGAACTGCTGTAGTGAATCTGTTCAGTGGAAAATGCAAGATAAACTTGACCAAATGTTTTATATTTATTAGTCGACCTCAACATTTTAAACAATATCTACAATTAAAAATGACTTCTGCTACTTCTTCAAACAACTTATTTAAAATGAGTTGAACCAATATAATTTTCTAAGGTTTTCATACCATTGGGATGTGAAAATAAGGCATATGCCCACCATATCTAGGGATTCCCCCCCCCCCCCCCCCCTTAAATAAATCCCCAAATTACGAAATATGTTCATTTTTAGCTGTTTCATTGTAAATAAACAGTTAAATGGTCAGTAATATGTTTTAAAATTATTATTGACAAAAGAAAAATAATATACACATTAGCAGCAAATACATAGGCAAACAGTTCAGCTTATTAAAATTAATAGCTATTATAATGAAACAGAATCAAGCTATCAACCTCATTAGCCGTTTCTCCACTGTATAACTTACACATTCTGATTAAAGAGCAACGAATGAATCTCGCATTTAATACGATTTTTTCATTACATTAAATAAGAGGTGTCACTTTAAAAATGCACACATCTAATGTTATAATGAAAGCATTTGACTGCATTCCTAACTTTTTATGCTCATTTAAGACGAAATTAGTTGTGTTTGGAAAAAAAAAAAAAGAAAAAGATCGACATTCTTATATGTTGTTATTATTATTAATTCAAGAGGTCACACTTAGCTGATGATTTATAAAAGCTTGTTTGGCATGCTGTCCCGGGAGAGAGCCCCGAGCTCAAGGGCTCCTCGAGCCCGGGGCTTCCTCCCATTGGCAGAGCGAGAGGGGAGCCTGAGCTCGGTGGATCTCAGAACTCCCCTGCTGCGGTAGCTAAGGGAACACAAGAGGTTAGACAAAAGCTTGATTGTTATGTATGTTGAATGTCTTTGGATGGTGGGAGGAACCCGGGGAAAACCCACGTGGACACGGGGAGAACATACAAACTCCTCACAGAAACACCCACCGGTCCTGTGGAAGCAGGGTTGGCAGTGTTCTTGCTGTGGGGCTCACAGTGCTAACCACTGGGCCGCCGTGCCGCCCTATCCGAGGTAAAGGAGGAGAATAGGGGAGGAGGGGGGTTTCTTCCAAACGAAGATGAAGTGAACTGAAAACTGTGGCTATTTATAGTAGCTTAGGGCTCATATGATTGGAAGATAGTGATTAGCAAATGCGAGACCGGCCGTGATAAATCATAAGCACGTGATCCTCTCGAAATTAGTTTATGAATAAACTTCACTTACGTGTGTATGTCTGTTTAAACACGCACCCAAATGTCAGACTTTCTCTCCGCTTGAAATCGCGTGTACAGAATCCGTTTGGGAAACAGCATCTGTTTATCAGTTTGGAGCACGTCAGCTGACAGTCATGCACCATTAAGTTATATGACTGCTTTGAGGATTGTACTGGATAGGCGACGGCACCTGTAATCAAAATGAAAGGGAATCGTGCCGTTTTTAATATTTATTTATAAGAGATTTCATTCCTAAACAAAGCAAAAGCACAGAAGGCTCGCGTTTTAGAGCAAGGGGTGACCCCTGGTGGTTCGGCGGTATGGGTTGCGTATAGGGAGGCTCGGCTGTTCAGAGAAAGACTGAAAATACGGGAGAAATATGGGAAAATACCTATACAGGATGATAGCGGGATAGAACAGTAAAATACGGGAGAATCCTAGGAAAAATGGGAGGGTTGACAGGTATGAAGGTTTTTTGGGGTCAACTTAATTGTTTTAATTAAGTTTCAATCCACTTATTTGTAAAAACGATTAAGTTAACTCATTAGATTTGTGTTGTGACAACATGAAGAGATTGTGTGGAAACCAGCATTTTGTACAGTGTGATATGATTACGGGTCAATTTTAAAAATACATCATAAACATATTTTATTGTTACAATTTAAGGACAATTTCAAACTCCCATGCAAATTGCTGGTTCAATCCCAGCTCAGACCGGGCTGGGTACAGTAGGACCAGTGGGGGCTTGTCCGAAATGGGAGTGAGGTTTGGGGGTGGGGGGGTTGTAACGGAGGTCAGCTAGTGCTCTAGCAACTGACGCTAGATGCCATGGTCTTTAGCCTCCTTGTTAAAGCAACGAACTCCCAAACAAAGAATCTCCAGTTTGATCCTAGCTCAGACCGGGTTGTGTTCAGTAGGACTTCTGGGTTACACTTAGGGGCTTGTCTGGGATGGGAGTGAGTTTTTGGGGTGGTGAGTATAACAGAGGCCAGCTAGCAAGTGCTATGCAGGTAAACCTCACTACGCTGACCTCAAAAATAGCTCTAGCAACTGACGCTAGATGTCATGGTCTTTAGCCTCCTTGTTAGCGCAGTCGACTCCCTTGCAAAGAATCGTAGGCTTGTTCCCAGCTCAGAACGGGTTGGGTGCAGTAGGACTAGTGGGTTAGGTATTGTGTTTTGTTTCTTTTTTCCATTTTCTGCAAACATTGACAAACTTTATGATTCTTAAATATGGACAAGACCATGTATTTATTATGATGAATAAAATAAATATTGTAATTATTTCAAATGATTGACTATAATGTAAATTTGTTCATGTGTCTGTCTATATGAAGAGATATTTACAGTCAGTCAATTTTGTCAGTTGTCTTGCTTTAGTCAGATATATCAGAAAGTTAACTTCAGAGCAGACTGTGTTTCAAAGAAAGAAAAACGAGCAGGTTGGTCATTGGGTCTGTAACCTCTTGACCAATCAGATGGCACTAATTAGCCCTGCTTTCACTTTCTTGATTTTTTTTGGTTGTGGTGAATAGAAAGTAGAGTAATTGGCCATGCGTGTGCTCTGGGTTTGTTGCCTGCTGATGATCAATACTGCAGAAGTTCTGATTGGCCTTTCTCTCAATCTCGCCACCTCTGATTGGTCTCCGAGGGCCGATCATTGATTCTGATGCCCGACACATCGGCATGTGGGGTTGGATGTAGAAATGCTCTTGAATAAATGGATTTTTGTAACTGTATTCCTCTCGCTGTAATTAATTGGCCGGCCATAATTAACTGCTTTGTGATATGCTACTTTGGAGGTCAGACTTTAAAGGAATAGTTCTGTCTTTTTTTAAAGCAAGAAATTCTAGCAAAGGTCATATTATTGTTTATGCTCTTCTGAGCTGTGTGATTTGAATATTTCAATTTAAAATATAGCGTCAAGCAGTAATTATCAGAGTTCAAGCGGTTTAAGGCCAATACAGTTGGTGTTTTTTAAAAATGTATTATTTTCCTGTTATTAATTTGTAACTAATTTAAAGCACTACAAAAGAACTCAAATTCAGGCTAACCACCTTAAAAAAGCTTTTTCCAAACTTTTATGGTAATATTGACCTATTGATTGAACATTTTTCAGCTTCTTTTGAACTGTTATATGCACTCCCCTGATTTACCAAAGTGTGAAATGTGTGCTTACACACGTAAAACACGATATTTACACAGTGTTTTTTAAGACATTGTCTGCCAATTTTCTAGTCAGTCAGACAAAAAAGTCCCTCAATTATTGCTAATTTCATATTTTTTTCACATTGTAGCGCCACCATGTTGTCAATGGATGGTACTTTTTATTTTAGTGACCTCAGATCGGGCTCATACCAAGTTTAGTGGTAAAGTCTAGAAGGAATACAGCTGCGGCTGGAAGTTAACCAGAATTATTTATATTATTTCAACAATACAATTACTGTACGACAATAACTGCAGTTTTTAAATAACTATATTGAGGGTTAGGTTTAGGGTTGGGGTAGATGTCAATAAAATACATTGGTAACGCTTTATTTTGATGGTCCGTTTTAGTATTAGTAGACTGTCTGCTTAATATCTGCTGAAACTGCTCCTTCAACAGACATTTACTGACTATAAGAAACTTAGCATGTAAATCAACTTACACTAGCCCTAACCCCAACCTAACAGTCTTCTTATAATCTAATGAGAATTAGTTACAATGTAACTTAAATTCAACAAACAGACCATCATAATAAAGTGTGACCAATTCAGTTGATTGGACATGATTTGAGAAGGCATACATCTGTCTATATAAAGCCCCAGGGTTGACAATGCATGCCAAAGCACAAACCAAGCATGAAGACAAAGGGATTGACTGTAGACCTCCGAGACAGGATTGTCTCGAGGCACAAAGCTGGGGAAGGTTACAGAAACATTTCTGCTGCTCTGAAAGTTCTAATGAGCACAGTGGCCTCCGTCATTCATAACAGGACTCTTTCTAGAGCTGGCCGACCATCTAAGCTGAGTGAAGAAGGACCTTAGTCAGGGCGGCTATGAATAACCTGATGGTCACTCTGTCTGAGCTCCAGCGTTCTTCTTTGGAGAGAAGAGAACCTTAAGGAAGGACAACCATCTGTGCAGCAATCCACCAATCAGGCCTGTATGGTTGAGTGGGCAGATGGAAGCCCTGCCTGGAATTTGCTAAAAGGCATCTGAAGGACTCTCAGACCATAAGACACAAAATTCTCCGGTCTGTTGAGTCTAAAAGTGAACTCTTTGGAGTGACCCTCAGGCTTTACATTTGGAGAAAACCAGGCACCGCTCATCACCAGGCTAAAACCATCCCTTCAGTGAAACATGGTGGGGGCAGTATCATGCTGTGAGGATGTTTTTCAGCAGCAGGAACTGGAAGACTAGTCAGGATAGAGGGAAAGATGAATGCAGCAATGTACAGAGAATGAAGTGCTATGCTTTAGAAGATGAATGAAGACCTGCTTCAGAGCGCTCTTGACCTCAGACTGGGGCGATGGTTCGTCTTCCAGCAGGACAATGACCCAAAGCACAACGCCAAAATATCAATGGAGTGGCTTCACAACAACTCGGTGAATGTCCTTGAGTGGCCCAGCCAGAGCCCAGACCTAAGTCCTATTGAACATTGAGATCTGAAAATGGCTGTACATTGTCGCTTTTCATCCAACCTGATAGATAATGAGAGGTACTATAAAGAGGAATTGGCAAAATTTCCAAGACAGGTGTGGAAAGCTTGTGGCATCATATTCAGAAAGACTTGAGGCTTTAATTGCTGCCAAAGGTGCATCAACAAAGTATTGAGCAAAGGCTGTGAATACTGATGTACATGTGATTTTGAAGCTTTTTTATATTTAATAAATTTCAAAAATCTTTTGTCACATCATCATTATGGGGGATTGTGTGTAGAATTTTGAGGAAATAAATTAATTTAATCCATTTTGGAATAAGGCTGTAACATTTTTTAAAAAATGTGGAAAAAGTGAAGTGCTATGAATACTTTCTGAATATACCATAACCTTTTAATTTTTACAAATTTCAGTGGATTGAACATAAAACAATTAAGTTGCCACAATAAAAACTCAAACATTGTGTTATTTCAGCTAATTTTAAATAAGTAGTTTAAACAAACCGCAAATTTATTTTTTCAGTGTATGCTCTTGTGTGTTTTTAAAGGAGAAAGAGATGCAAATCAGCTGACAATTAAAGAACTGATGTTACCTACAATGCACAACAAATAGAGTACTTGCAGAACCCTTTCAGTGAAGAGTGTTTATATCTGATTTTAATAATAATTAAATTTAAAATTAGATTTTAATTTTAATAACCCAAAGAGCCCTTCTCCATCATCAAAAACCTTTTGTGAAATCAAAAGGTCTAAGAAAACCATTGATGCCAGTGAAGAACCTTTATTTGTAGGAGTGATTGAGTGCTGATGTGGCTGCAATGCTGTTGTTTTGCTCAGGTCCAGGCCGCAGATGTTGTGTTAAATGATACATTTGATAAAAGGTCTGTGCTTTGACTGCACAGACTGTGCATCAGCTGCAGTCCTGGACGTCTGTGTTTTCTTTGTGTCTTTCTTTCCGTCTGAAGATGTGAGCTGCGTCCTGACAGCTTTTCATGCAAACATCCATCAAATCTGTTGACTTGAAGTCTGGCTCTTGCTTCAGTGATTGATGCAGTGCAGAATCCATATTCAGATATAACTCTGTTAACCTGCATGTGTTGTTGTGTTCATGACAAACACTGCAGCGAACATACACTGCCTGTTTAAAGTCTTGTTGTCGATCTCAGTTGTAAGAGCAACACATAATTGCTTGATTTCTAGTTGATCATTTGGAAAAGTGGCAGAAGGTGGATTTTTCTGCTGAATCATCTGTTGAGCTGCATCCCAATCATCACAAATACTGCTGAAGACCTACTGGAACCAGCATGGACTCAAGATTCTCAGACAAATCAGTCAAGTTCGGTGAAGAAAAGATCATGGTTTGGGGTTACATTCAGTTTGGGGGCGTGTGAGAGATCTGCAGAGTGGATGACAACATCAACAGCCTGAGGTATCAAGACATTGTCACGTTAAACGTGATAAAAACAGAACAAAAACAGGAACAAAAAGGGTGTGGATCCAAATGCAGATTTGATATTAAATAGTGCGGTAACAGTGAACAAAATCCAAAGTGCAAAGTAACAAAATAACATACAAACAACAAAACTAAAAACTAAAACAGATTAAACACGAACTAGACTTAAGCAAGATACAAGAGCGAGATTAAGAACAACATACCAGAGCTGACAAGATAGACAAACGACGCCATGACAAACAGTGGTGGAAGGGTTGTATAAATAGTCCAGATAATCAACGGTAACACAAAACAGATGTGATGGCAGGTCAGTGTATATGTTCCGGTGTATGTGCGTGGTATATATGGAAATGTAGTCTTTCCTGGGACGCTGTAGTTCCTACAAAGTCCTAGTGCACTACAGCGCCCTCAGGTGGTCACAGATGGATGTGACAGACATTTGTGCTGCCCATTACATTACAAACCACAGGAGAGGGCAAATTCTTCAGCAGGATAGCACTTCTGCTCATACTTCAGCCTCTACATCAAAGCTCCTGAAAGCAAAGAAGCTCAAGCTGCTCCAGGATTGGCCAGCCCAGTCACCAGAAATGAACATTATTGAGCATGTCTGGGGTCAGATGAAGGAGAAGGCATTGAAGATGAATCCAAAGAGTCTTGATGAACTCTGGGAGTCCTGCAGGAACACTTTCTTTGCCATTCCAGATGACTTTATTAATCAGTGATTTGAGTCATGTCAGAGATGTATGCCTGTTGGATATTTCACACTGGATGAAAGATCATCATCTTCAGCTGAACCTCGCAAAAACGGAAATGCTTGTAGTTTCTGCCAACCCGACTATACACCATAACTTTTCAATCCAGATGGATGGGGCAACCATTACTGCATCCAAAATGGTGAAAAGCCTTGGAGTAACGATTGATGACCAACTAAACTTCTCTGACCACATTTCTAGAACTGCTCGATCGTGCAGATTTGCACTCTATAACATCAGAAAGATCCGACCCTTCTTATCTGAACATGCAGCTCAACTCCTTGTTCAAGCTCTTGTTCTCTCCAAACTGGATTACTGCAACTCTCTACTAGCTGGGCTTCCAGCTAACTCTATCAAGCCTCTTCAACTGCTCCAAAATGCAGCAGCACGAGTTGTCTTCAATGAACCTAAACGAGCACATGTCACTCCGCTGCTAGTCCGTTTGCACTGGCTGCCAGTTGCTGCTCGCATCAAATTCAAAACTCTGATGTTTGCCTACAAAGTGACTTCTGGCCTAGCACCTTCTTATCTGCACTCACTTCTGCAGATCTATGTGCCCTCCAGAAACTTGCGTTCTGTGAATGAACGTCGCCTCGTGGTTCCATCCCAAAGAGGAAAAAAATCACTTTCGCGAACGCTCACGCTCAATCTGCCCAGTTGGTGGAATGAACTCCCTAACGGCATCAGAACAGCAGAGTCACTCGCTATTTTCAAGAAACGACTAAAAACTCAACTATTTAGTCTCCACTTCACTTCCTAATCTGCAATTGCCTATTTGAATATCACACTAACTGTACAAAAAAAAAAAAAAAAAAAAAAAAAAAAAAAAAAAATTTTTACTAACACTTCCCTTCTTAGACTTTACAGACCTGAAACTTGCCTTTAGTACTTATTCATTGTTGCTCTTAGTGGTGTAAATTGCTTCCTTGTCCTCATTTGTAAGTCGCTTTGGATAAAAGCGTCTGCTAAATGACTAAATGTAAATGTAAATGTAAATGTATGGACGCAGTCCTCCAAGCTCATGACGAAGTCAGACACAATATCCATTCAGTTTTTACTGCAGCAGGACTTTATATTCTATACTGGACATTATTAAGTGACAAGACTTTTGTCTAAGCAAAGTGAGACCGTACTGTCTTAATTAAATCATTAAATAATCAAGGCATGGACAAATTATATTTTGGTAAAATAACCGTAATCTAGAGGCCTTTCATATAAACCACTTCTGATACCAAATGATCAACTAGAAGTCAAGTTAATATTTGTTGTTCCTAAAACTAGTTGACAAGACTTTAGTCAGGTAGTGTATACAATGTGTCAGCTCAGATTAGAAAAAAAAGCTATATTTAGAGTGTTTTAGTGCAGTTAATTTGTGGAGTAATTGATCTAACTATTGATTCATTATTCAGTTGTCACATTGGTTCGAATTTTTGCTCATTTTGTGTTGTTATCTCTCTTATAAGAAGTTTATAAGCATATACTGACTATAACCAGTAGGAGTGGCTTAAACATCTCAAGCCAGTCAATATTTCTAAGAATCATGCACAGCTTCCAGTCAGACAGTCATTGAAGGTCGAATCAACACAAACTACAGTATACTAGGCTTATGTAGACTATGCTCATACTTATATATACTTATACTCAGACAAATACCAAATACACATTCATTTGAGAATCAAAAGCGGTGGATGTATTTTTAAATTTGTTTTACTTTCATAAATATGACACAGCTACGCAGTGACCAGTAGGTAGTGCTGTCGCCTCGCATCAAGAAGGTCGCTGGTTTGAGGCTCTGCTGGTTCAGTTGGCAGTTCTGTGTGGAGTTTGCATGTTCTCCCCGCATTCGCGTGGATTTCCTCCAGGTGCTCTGGTTTCCCCTACAGTCCAAACCATGTGGTGCAGGTGAATTGGGTAAGCTAAACTGTCTGTATGTGTGTGTGTGAAGGAGAGTGTGTGGGTGTTCCCAGTGATGGGCATCTGCTGTGTAAAACATATGCTGTATAAGTTGGTGGTTCATTCCGCTGTGGCGACCCCTGATTAATAAAGTGACTAAGCTGAAAAGAAAATGAATGAATAAAAGTGGACATAGATTATTTTAAAAATGAAAGCGGGGAAAACTCAGTTTATAAAAATACCCGTGTACGTGTGGGCATGCCCTGAGGTAGCGCTCTTTTCTTTTCGGCCCTTTATTAGTCTGGGGTCGCCACAGTGGAATGAACCACCAACTTATCCAGCACATGTTTTACACAGCGGATGTTCTTCCAGCGGCAACCCAGTACTGGGAAACACCCATACACTTCAATTTACACTCATACACTATGGACGATTTAGCCTAAGATTTAGCCAGGACCGGAACCAGCAACCTTCTTGCTGTGAAGCGAACTTGCTACCCACTGCGCCACTGTGCTGCCCATTGTTTAAATTCAGCCCATATAAATTGTTTGCAACTACTTAACTAAAAAAAAAAGGCAAATCAAATAAATACCTTTTTTTTAAGCGTGCCCTGTATCTTGCTTTCTGATTGGCTGTAGGTCATCACCCATGTGTTTCAGTCAGAACTCATTTCTCACAGTGGTTCTCTCTAATTGCGTCTTTGATAATTGACATCACGTGGTTGTCGCTCTTGTGAACGAGCAAAGATTTGCCTCAGATTTTAGGCATTTAACTGCAATTTCAAGAGTTCACACTTAGATATGCTTAGCATTTATAGCAGGTTTGGCGTGCTGTCCTGGGAGAGAACCCTGAGCTCGGAGATATTTAAGCCCAGGGCTCCCGCCCGGTCAATAAGCATATCAGGGGATCCGAGATCAGGTAGGTCTCGATAGCGCCCCCTTTAGAAAAGGGAGGGGATAGGGTGGAAGGGGGGATTCTTCCAAAACGAAGATAGAGCAGTAAGGAGAAAATGATCCCTTTATAGTAAGCTAGGATCACTCTGATTGGATTATTACTCATTACAGATGAGTGGCCAGCAATGCTCAATCATATCACGTGCTCCTCTCGAAATTAGTTGATGAATCTTCGCTTCGCAAAACCTGTCGGCAAGCGAAAATCTGGGTTAAAACCGTGTAGTGTGAACTCAGCATAACACACACTGGGCTGTTAATGTAATATGTTATCCTGAGCTGCTTGACTTGACTAGACTTCAGCACAGCAGGAGTGTTTATGAGATCTGTTCACAGCTATTGTGCGATCTCAGCTGGAGCTCAACCAAAGCGCTGCTGCTAATTGGTCAAACGCTGCATACCATTCAATAACAGGTCAGTTGACCGATAAAAGACTAAATCAGGCATGGTCAGAGCTTGCATAATGAATCTGATGACGTGATGTGAAGGGATTTCTGTGCGCGCGTGTGTGTGTGTGTATGTGTGTGTGAGAGAGATCTGGTTGGTCAGTTTGGGGTGGAATTGATTTTCTTGGTTCAGTGTATCAATTTGCAAGAGAGACACTTGAAAACAAACAGCGTGCAATGCACACGCCGAAAACAAACCACAAAATCAATCAGGAGAGCGTATCTGAGAGAGACGGACAGAATGAAATGAAGAAGCGCAGAAGTGTGTGTGTGTGTCCAACACACAGATAAAAGGCGATTGTTTTAGATTCGCTGTCAAACTCAAGGGACTGTGACAGGAGCATTGCTCAGACATCGCTCGGAGCATTTCATAACTCACAAGACTCAACAAAGTTCTCCGCTTGCTTTTGTTAACATTAACAGTGCTCATGAAGGGTTTCATGTAAGAGTCTTAGACATTAATGAATCAGAAGGTACAGTACAGAGATACTACGCAAATTCCAGCAGTCTGCACAGAGCTGTGAATACAAACTGTTAGGATGGCATTTAGTAATCGCATGTGCCTATACACTGAACATTTCACTGAAGAAAACTTTTGATTAAGACCCAATTCACACCATTATCTACACGGCACTGCAAATGACTGTGATTTAGGTAGTAAAAAGACTGTAAAAATATTACAGTAAAAACCCAACACATGCTCAATCTGAAAACGTAGCCTTATATACGTTTCTGGAGCTATTGAACTATGTAGCCAGAGGTACGTATGGCTGCATTTCGTTTTTAAAACGAACACTATGGGGCGGTCTGATGCCTTTCCTATTCACGTTTACCAGCTGAGCAAAATGGGAGTGTTGGCAGGTATCGAGTCCAACAAAGAACAGTTCAAGAAAGCAGGTAAACAAAAAAGAAAAGCCACAAAGCAAAATCAACAAGTAAATAACAGGGTGAGAATGTGGTAAAATATGAAAACATGATAAGATTCAGGCTAGGACTTTTCTTTTACTGGATTGCTTTTGAAAACACTGTTGGTTGGGTTTAGGGAAGGAGGAAGGTGAGTCAGTCAATCAGTCAGTCTGTTATTTAGTCAGTCAGTCAGTCAGTCATCAGCGGCCTCTGGTGGATTTATGAGAGAACAGCAGGTATGAATGGCACTCGCGAGAGAAATTTGAGATCTCAAAAGCATACACAACGGCCTCTGGTGGATTCATGAAAACAAAAACTGCAAAAAAAAAATTATATATATATATATAAACTTAGCTCCTGGGATGTATTTGGTGCTCTCCCAAAATGTATACAGAGGTAAGTTTTCAGAATGTGCCTGGGTTGTTAAAGTCTGTAACTTTGTTAACAGTAGATTTACTTAATATATGGTGAATAACCGTAAATGTACTTTTTGGAAAATTTCCTGCATGATGCTTTTTTTTTTTGACGCTTTCTTGGTTTGCTTTTGTCTGTGTAACAAAGTATTGGTCTATTAACATTTAACAAAATGAAAATGAGTTTTTTACTATAATAAAAAGGAATTTGAATTGGTAGCGAATTTTTAATGGTAAAGTACTGGCACCCACAGCTGCCGTATTTCTTTAATGTTAATTTTATGGATTTTTTTTTCTAACTGGCTTATTATCTGTCTATTATTAAGAAATTGGCAGTATATTGGTACTTATAAAATACATAATCGTATTGATCTTATAATACAGTACATCTCTAATCCTGGGTGGCACGGTGGTGCAGTGGTTAGCACTGTCGCCTCACAGCAAGAAGGTAGCTGGTTAGAATCCCAGCTTGGGATAGTTGGCATTTCTGTGTGGAGTTTGCATGTTCTCCTCTGGGTACTCTAGTTTTTTCCCCCCACAGTTTAAACACAGGCGCTAAGTGAAGTTTCATAAACTAATTTTGAGAGGAGCACGTGATATGATTGAGCACTGCTGGTTGCTCATCTGTAATCAGTAATAATCCAATCAGATTGATCCAGGCTTACAATTAATGGATGGATTTTTCCCTACTGCCCTATCTTTGTTTGGGCAGAATCCCCCCTTCCACCCCATCTCCTCCTTTTCCTTTCCTCTTGAGACCTACCTGATCTCGGACCCCCTTAAAATTTACCTTGAGCTCAATTATCTCCAAGCTTCGGGTTCTCTCCCGGGACAGCATGCCAAACCTGCTATAAATGCCACGCAATATCTAAGTGGGAACTCTTGAAAGGTGAATAGGATGAACTAAATTGGCTGTAGTGTATGAGCTTGTGTAAATACAAGAGAGTGTGAGTGTTTCCCATTACCGGGTTGCAGCTATAAGGGCATCCACTGCACAAAACATATGCTGGAATAGTCGGCGGTTCATTCCGCTGTTGCGACCCTTGAAAAATAAGGGACTGAGCTGAAGGAAAATGTATGAATGACATCCCTAATCTTACCTACTGTAATGCCTAAATCCAACTCTACTACCTCCATAATTGTTAATAAGCAGCAAATTAGCAGTCTATGAAGGAAAAGTCATTGTTAAGGTGAGAATTGTACCTCAAAATAAAGTGTGACCAAAACCTTACACTTTAAAACCCATTTTCTAAAGTTTTCCTCTCTGTTAATGAATGTCTAAAACACATGAAAAGTTATCTTTGGTAGTTTCAATGCTCTGTATATAGAATTGCTGATGAGCTTCTCTTCTGAACAGCAGTAGGAGACATATGTGAGATCACTGAGGTCTGGAGAATCTGAGGGAGACGTATGCAAAACTCTACGTTTAATCTCGACACTCTCTAGTAGAGACAATTGAGATTTTAAAGAGATCTCATTTGTGATTTGTCTTTCCTCGGGGCGTACACAAACAGTTTCTCATTTCAGCTGTCTCGTTGTTAAAAAGACACACACACACACACACTCCCTCAGGGGAAGATCAGAGAGCAAACATGCAGGAAATTGGTTTGAGGTTTTATTTTGGCGGTGTTTCTGATAGTGGCCAGTTATTTGTTCTCTGGTTGACCCTATGTTCAGAAGGATGGACGGACTGAATGGAAGGAAAGGATAAAAATGAAAGAAATGTACAAAGGACATTGTTCCCGCAATGAATGGAGAAAAAAATCTGACACACACACACACACACACACAGACAGTGGGCTGTGAATTGATTTGCCGTTTTATTCCCTTGTGACACAGACAGAGACAGGCAGCCACCAAAACTTTCTGTGTCATAAATAAAACAGAGAAAGAGATTGAGGCTGAATTCACCAAGCAGCTGCACAATTTCTGCACACAGTATTTCAAGAATTTGAGTCTTTTCTTTTCAACCTCACACAATCCTGCACTGGTGTCCTAATAATGCAGCGTGGCTATTTCTATTTTGTCTTTCTCATTATGGGGTCTCGTTATAAACTACCACTGTACAATTGCTCAGTCTATGTTTGTTAGTCAGACCCCTTAGTTTCACAATTCTTTTTTGTGAATTTTTTTTTGCAAGATGAATTTTGTTGTGGTAATTCCCAGAAAATTTGCTGACAATTTTGCGAAAAATTATATATATATATATATATATATATATATATATATATATATATATATATATATATATATATATATATATATAAATTATAAACTATACAATAAAATTTTATAATTTTTTATATATATATTATAAATATATAAATAGAAATTTTCAGACATTACATTAGATTTACAGTAGAAATAAACCAACTTTTCAGCCAATCATTCACAAAAATGATCGGCTGAAAATTTGATGCATCTCCACTGTAAATATTGAACATGCCATCTAAGGGCGTATGCCAGCTTACTTATTTTGCTGCATGATTCACTAAAATCCATACATCAGATTAAGGAGAAACTTTGATTTTAAACCCATTTATGCAATGCTGTTTGTTTGAATAAGTTTGTAGGAGCTATGGATTTGGTAAAAACAACAAGCCATTGAACTATGTTAGGAAAGTTGGCGGTCCATTCCATTGTGGCGACCCCTGATTAATAAAGGGACTAAGCCCAAACAAAATGAATAAATGAATGAATGAATGAATGAATGAATGAACAAGCCATTGAACTATGTTGGGAAAGTTGGCGGTTTATTCCACTGTGGCGACCCCTGATTAATAAAGGGACTAGGCCAAAAAATTAAAATAAAATTTATGAATAAATGAACAAGCCATTGAACTATGTTGGGAAAGTTGTCAGTTCATTCCACTGTGGTGACCCCTGATTAATAAAGGGACTAAGCCCAAACAAAATGAATGAATGAATGAATGAACAAGCCATTGAACTATGTTGGGAAAGTTGGCGGTTCATTCCACTGTGGCAATCCCTGATTAATAAAGGGACTGAGCCAAAAACAAATGAATGAATGAATGAACAAGCCATTGAAGTATTTTGGCAAATGCATGAAACATGTTCCTGTTCATTACAATAACATCTTTTTGCATCTGTAAAAAAAACTGTTTCCCAGTACTGGGTTGCAGCAGGAAGGGCATCTGCTGCATAAATCATATGCTGGATTAGTTGGCGGTTCATTCTTTTGTGGTGACCCCTTGATAAATAAGAGATGTCTAAAAAAATTATATGAATGAATTATTGTACAATAAATGGTTGTGGTTGATCTTGGCAAACCGAAATGTGTATTCAAATCTTCATTTTTCTTTGTTAATGCAATTGTAATGCCATTAACAGTTCTTCCACAAGCAAGAAGAATATTGTGACAGTTTTTTTTTTTTTTTTTTTGTCCATGTAGCAATAATGGTATTTGTTCCCCACAGAAAATGCACCAAACCAACGGACCGAACTGAACCATAAATCACACTCAAAGACCAAGAGCAGAACTACTGATGGTGAGTCAATCCATCCATGCGCATGATTATCTATCTGTCTTTTCAGCTTTTCAGTATACACATACATCATTTATAAGCCATGCAGTGTCACTCTCAGAAATCTTTCTAATAGAGAGGTTTCTAATAAAGAAACATTACTATTCTCAGTTTTGAGAGTAATATTGACATTTTTTGTCACTTAATATATATTTTGATGAAAATGTTGACTTTTTTAGGATTCACTAGTGAATTGAAATTGGTCACACTTTATTTTGATGATCCGTTAAGTTCCATTGTAACTAATTCTCATTAGATTATAAGTAGACTGTTAGGGTGCTTTCACACCTACACTTTTGTTTCGGAACGTGTCTCGTTTGCCCAGTTAGCGCGGTTCGTTTGGCATATGTGAACAGGGCAATCGCGCTCTGTTCCGCGCCTAAGTAATCGCTCCGAGATCGCTTGAATGAGGTGGTCTCGGCTCGATTAAAACGAACCCTGGAGCGGATCGATTGCAGTGAGAAAGCGATCCGATTCGAGCGCGGTTGTATCACAGTGTTTTATGGATATGGAAAAGGCATACGGCTATATGAAGAGAGAATTATGATTATGGCGGGAAGTTTCGCGAGTCTCCGGATGCCCGCAAACGATTGATGATCTCCCGGTAATCTCGCGTCTCCCTCCC
Organism: Danio rerio; assembly: GCF_052040795.2. Lineage (NCBI taxonomy): Eukaryota > Metazoa > Chordata > Actinopteri > Cypriniformes > Danionidae > Danio > Danio rerio. Next base: position 3,317,724 of record NC_141034.1, on the reverse strand, counting down.
GGTCCTCAAATAGGCACCGTCGCGCACCCTTCTCACCCCTCCCCACCGCATCTCTCCTCAGACACGTCACGCGCCCGCACCCTGTCAATCACCACCAAACCACAACCTCTCCTGACAGCTGAGCGGGACGCCGCAAAATAAACCCTGACACTCTGACCAATGTGTGGAGAGTTTACTCGCATGTGACTTGTTTTAGCTCTTTTGGTCCGATTAGAAACTTTGCAGTGTGAAAGTGAACCGCTCCAAGAGCAAACAGCAACAATTTAACAGTTGTAATCTCTGTTTCGGAACAACTGAATTGGGGTTGGGGTTAGTGTAAGTTGACATGTACTTGCAAAATTTCTTATAGTCAGTTAAATATCTGTTGAAGCAGCAGTATCAACAGATATTAAGCAGACAGTCTACTAATACTCAAATGGACCATCAAAATAAAGTGTTACCTTGAAATTTATAAAATGCTTGCACATAAATGAATATTTCTTTTTTCTAAACATTGAGATCAAATTTCTATACAAATATTTCCATTTAGAGACTAAAATTAAAGTTTTTTACTTATTATTTTATTTCTTAAAACTTATTGTGTTTTTTTTTAAAAACACCGACACAAGACATGTCTGAAAAATGGAACCTTTTTATTTAAAAAGAAGGATACATTTGAACCGGCCACTTTATTAGGTACACCTTACTACCCAGCAGGCACACAACATTCATTCATTCATTTTCTTGTCGGCTTAGTCCCTTTATTAATCGGGGGTCGCCACAGCGGAATGAACCGCCAACTTATCCAGCAGCGGATGCCTTTCCAGCCGCAACCCATCTCTGGCAAACATCCACACACACATTCACACACACACTAATACACTATGGACAATTTAGCCTACCCAATTCACCTGTACCGCATGTCTATGGACTTTGGGGGAAACCCGGAGGAAACCCACGCGAAGGCAGGGAGAACATGCAAACTCCACACAGAAACACCAACTGAGCCGAGGTTCGAACCAGCGACCTTCTTGCTGTGAGGCGACAGCACTTCCTACTGCGCCACTGCCTCGCAGGCACACAACATCATAAGACGTTAATATTTGGTTAGATTTAGGTCATGACGTCAGGTGACCAAAATCTAGCCATCATCTAAGGACAATGTTATTTTGACGTCATGTTGATGTCCTGTGCCTGCAGGGTAGTGCCGGGTTGGACCCCCTTTTGACTTAGAACTGCCTTAATCCTTCATAGCACAGATTCAACAAGATACTGGAAATATTCCTCAGAGATTTTGCTCCATATTGACATGATAGCATCACGCAGTTGCCACGTTCAAAGTCACTTAAATCACCTTTTCTTCCTTATTTTGATGCTCAGTTTGAACTGAAGCAGCTCATCTTCAGCATGTCTACATGCCTAAATGCATTGAGTTGCTGCCATGTGATTGGCTGATTAGAAATTTGCGTTAACAAGCAGTTGGACAGGTGTACCTAATAAAGTGGCCGGTGAGTGTATGTGTGTGTGTGCGTTTATTAGATTTTTTTTTAAATAAACCGAGTCACAAGAAGAGCCCTAACATGATAGCTGTGACCTCTGACCCTGTGACCTTGTGCATTACCGTCTCTCTCTCTTGTCTTCTGCATGAATTAAAGCTCTCTCTTCTGGTTGCCACAGCAACAGTGAAGTGTGACAGTAATTGGTCCGCTGTGCTGGAGAGGTGAGGGAGGTGAACTTTAACCCCCCCAGGGGTCAGAGGTCACAGTCCCACCTGAAGTGCCTCTGCATCGCTGTGATTAGACACTTGACCTGCGTTCCTGAGAGAGGATAAGTAAGATCTGAATAAAAATGGACTCTCCTGACCCATCCATGTCTAGCGTCCGACAGCCTGCGCGTGTCATGCAGTGTTTGAGGCGCAGTGGCTGAATCTGTGAGTCCTGCAGCGCGGCTTCGGCTAATTAAACCACAGGGAGGCCAATGACTGTCAGTGAGTGAACACACCTTGAGTTCCTCCTCACACCTCCAGCAGCACCTCAGTCATTACTGACCAGACCTCACATAGAGAGAGGATGTCTGAATCATGTAACGTCTGCCATGTGAAGTAATAGCAAAGTCTCATTAAAGTCTGCATGAACCGGAAGCTGCCACCGTTCACTGCAGTTTAGAAACAGAATATTAAATAAAGAAACAGTGGGCGTGGCTTGTTTTTTCTACTGCAAGCTGATTGGATGTTGTAAAGTAGGCATTTCAGTCAGAAAGATTTGGGAAAAGGGTTTGGGGAGAGTTATAACAACCTAACATACACCTCCTCCTCACCATTTCTGTTTGTTGTCAGAGCTGACAGCTTAAGGGGCGTGGTTAAGTGTGGTAACCACAACCAATTCTTCAGCCAGACATAATCCGAGAATTTAATTGAAACAGATTGTGCATGCTACTAAACTAGCAATGTGAGCTAACAAAATCAACATGGTTAGTTTTGATTTTATGGGGATTTTAAGGGCAAGTCAATTCACTCTGTGGCTGTCTTTAAATGGTGTCCTCGGGTATTCGGTTTGAATAGGAAAACATCAAATTCTCCAAAACTGTTTGCCAACATTACAATTAAATTTCAGATTTCACCAATAATCACCAATAAAATTCACCAACAACTGTTAGTTTCATTTCTAAATGTTCGAATCACACAAAACCTGCATTTTTTCAGGTTGCCTACCTGCTTGCATTAATCTCAGTCATCAACATAAAAGTTCAGTATTTTATTTTATTTTATTTTATTTTTATTTTTTTATATAAATTTTTATAATTTTATTGAATATTTTTTGTTTAATATTAGCAATATAAAAGTTTAGTATTTTATTGTATTTAATTTTATTTTATAACTCGTTTTATAGCTTAATTTATTTTATTTTAATAAATGTATTTTATTATTTTTATTTTAATATATTTAAATTGTATAGCTTATTTTATTTTATTAGTTTTAAACATTTGATTTTACTATTTTAATTTTAATACATTTTTATTTTATAACCTATTTAGTTTTTTTATTTTTGAAAATATTATTTTAATTTTAATATTAGCTCTATAAAAGTTCACTGCTCTAATTTATTTTATTTTATTACTTATTTTATAACTTATTTGAAATATTATTCTTTATTATTTATTAATATTATTATTATTGACGCTTTGTGTCAGCCTTATTTATTTATTTATTTATTTATCTATCTATCTATCTATCTATCTATCTATCTATCTATCTATCTATCTATCTATCTATCTATCTATCTATCTATCTATCTATCTATCTATCTATCTATCTATCTATCTATCTATCTATCTATCTATCTATCTATCTATCTATTTATTTACTTTTTATTTATTTATTTATTTATTTTCATTTTTTTGAATATATATTTTGTAAATTTTCCTATTTGGCTGAGCACCCAGTTAAAGCAATGTGTGTGTTTTTTTTTTTTTTTTTAATTTGCACTTTTATGTTTAGTTTAGTTTTATAAAAATCTGTAAGCTTTCAGATTAAAAAACAACAAAACATAAATCACAAGATGGATGCTAGCTAAACAGTAGCCATGAATTATAATTTACTTTTGAGCAACCGAGATGGTACCCCTCTTCGAAGTTGCTGCCCTACGCAGCGTGCATACTCTGCGTATAGGAAGCGGCGACTCAAAACGCAAACTCATGCAACACATTTCTGTGAAATTTTCAAAGTTTGGTAAACCTTTGGTAAACTTTGACTCCAAAGTCCAAGCTTGTTGAACTCTGACTTGCGAAAATGCGAAATTGCATCACGTGATTGTGTGAGACCAAGAGAAGAAAAACCCCTCTGTACAGAGATTTAAAATGTGAAGCAATCACTCGCTTTATTTGTCATTCATTCATTCATGCATTCATTCATTCATTCATTCATTCATTTTCCTTCAGCTTTGTCCCTTTATTCATCAGGAGTCAAAACAGCGGAATGAACCACTAACTTATCCAGCATATGTTTAACACAGCGGATGCCTTTCCAGCTGCAACCCAGAACTAGGAAACGCCCATACACACTCATTCACACACACACACACACACACACATACGCTACAGTTTCACCTATAGCGCATGTGTTTGGACTGTGGGGGAAACCGGAGCACCCGGAGGAAACCCACAGCAACACGGGGAGAACATGCAAACTCCACATAAAAATGCCAACTGATCCTGCCAGGACTCAAACCAACGACTTTCTTGCTGTAAGGTGAAAGTGCTAACCACTGAGCCACCGTGTGGCCTCTATCAGTGTCTAAATATCTTATTTTATCCTGCTTCTTTTCACAGCGCCATAGGACAGAATTTCACACGCTCAAACTCTAGTCTGACCGCGGCTTTAAAATCGAATGTCATTCACAACTTATTTCCCTGCAGTAATGTGATCCAGCCCTAGTGAAATGTTGGACAGCAGCTGATTTTCTTTATGAGCAGCTGCCGTGTGCTAAGAGTGTCTGATAGCTGTTGAAATCTGACAGTTATTCAAATTTTTATAAGTGATCCTATAGACAAACATTCTTTTTTTTCACAATAAGCATCCTGTGTTAGAAAGGAAATGGTCAATTTTGATTTCACATCAGCTTTAACAGTCAGGAGTGGCTCTGCTAGTTCAAGCACATACAAATTCTCTCTCATCGACAGATTTTACACTTTACTTGCTTGATTGTTTGGTCTAAAGCAGGGTTTGGCTTCACTCTCGTCCTCAAGTATCCGTAAAAAACTCAAAAGTACCAGCATTTGAAGGTCCTGTTTAGATCGGTTTTGATGAACACACTCAACTGGCAAGAAACTCAATGACAAATGCATTATTCTCTCACAAACCAATTGATTGTCATGCAAAGCAAACAGTAGAGCTCTGAGAAGTCAACCATCACTTCTATAGTGCTTTATACCTCAGAGATATATCTTCAAACTTGCTCATTTACCTTTTAGGAAAATAACAAATTCAGTTAATGGAATATCAAATATAAAACCAATTATAACTTAGCTGTAAAGCAGCTGTAAAAAAAAGTTATTTATTTACAATAGTGTCTCTATTCAGCTTTTTTAACTTTATTTATTTCCACTGCATCAAAATCCATGGGTTTGTTCTTCGTACGTGGATTACTCAATTGGCTGGATGTTGACGATTTGACATGATCCAGGATCGTTTCGATCTACAAAACCCATCTGAGGTTGTTGTCATAGTAACAATTCTGGTAGCTCAAACCTGCGTAGGGGCAGGTTCATTTCATATAAATAGGATTAGATTGGCTCAGTTCAAGCAAAGATAATACTGAAAGTATGTACTGAATGCTGATATTTTCTTACAGTAGTTATATACACTTGGGAAGATATATATATATATATATATATATATATATATATATATATATATATATATATATATATATATATATATATATATATATATATATATATATATATATATATATATATATATATATATATATATACCACCACCACTTGTGTGCAGCATCCACTTGGATGATGCAACAGCTGCCACAGGACAATGGTACAAGTGCGCTCACCACACACTAGCTATTGGTGGAGCAGAGAGATAGTGATAGAGCCAATTTGGTGGATGGGGATGATTGAATAAAAGGGGGTGAAGGGAATTTGGCCAGGACACTGGGGTTACACCCCTACTCTTTTACGAGAAGTTCCATAAGGATTTTTAATGACCACAGAGATGTGCTCAATGGCAGTATGAGGTTCCCTTTTATATACTAGGGCAATAGGACTCTTATAGACTGCAGTTTCCATGCCCCCTGCTGGCCTCACTAACATCAATTCCAACAGCAACCTAGTTTCCTCATGTGGTCTCCATCCAGATACGGACCAGGCGCAGCCCTGCTTAGCTTCAGTGAGTAACAAGTCTTGGACTGCAGGTTCAGGGCTTAATTTGTACCAGAACAAAGTCCAATCCGGATCCGGCACCTTTGAAATCTGATCCGGCACCTCATTTTACCGTTCACACACACCCCCGTCCCACCCTGCTACTCATCAACTCTCATCACTTTCATCCACGACACCCCACTCGCTCTTCACTTTCTTCGGCGACTCACCAACCCTTATCACTTTCGTCCGAGACCTGAGCTGGAGCAAGCTGAATTGACGTTCTAGGCAATCAACGATCACACCGCCCTCAACCCAAAAGTTCAAATGGAAGTAACTGGATTGTGAAGGGAAAACTGGGGGGAGGGGGGCGATGGTGGGTTTGGGTGTTGCGGGCGCCGCCCTCACTATTTAGAGTCCCTCACCCCTAGGTCGCCTCTATGGATGCATCGGCTCTGTCCGCTCTTCACTTTCGTCTGTAGCACCACCCAACTTCCACCTCCCCGCTCTTTCCTTTCATCCTCGATTCTTGTCCCTCCTCTGGTAACAAGCCGGATCCATTACCCCGATCTGTTCTGGAATCTCGCAACTTACAAATTAAGCACTGTACAGGTTGATATGGCTGTGGAAGTGAAAAATAAGGTGTTCTATTAGCAGTGTGGCAACATGTTGTCAATGTAGTCAAACAGATATTATTACCAAATCCAAACCAAACAGACACATATGCGAAGCGTCTGACCCGAAGAATAGGAAACTCAGTGAGTGTTTGTTTTTAGAGCAAAAATGAGACAAATTGTAATGCCGTGGGCCAACATGGTTTCATCTGCTCTCCTCTGCAAATGAACGCCACCAGCTGAGCCAACATGAGCGCTGGGCTGTTTTTCCAGCATTTCAGGAGTACTTCGTCATGTCTGAGCCAAAATGGCCGCCGGCTGGTGGTAAAAGCCAGCTGGGATGTACAGACGCGATCGGGCCAATATGGCTGCAGGACAGGTATCAAAGTCTTCAGGGACAGACGGCGCGTTTTCAGCCAGGATGGCTTGCGGCTGCAGATATGTCCTTTGTCAATGAAACGCTGGAGAGGAAAAGCGGGCCGCGGACGGCAACGCGCCTCCGTCACTGCCCCAATTAGAGCTGACGTGCCGAGAGGAGAGAACGGCGGATGAAAGAGACGAGTGTTTTTACCGCAGTAATTCCCAACGCAATTCATCACAAAGACAAGATCCCCTTTCCTCCGCTTGTGGAGAAGGAGAGAGTGAACACGGAGCTGCAGTGGCCCTAATATGGGCTTTTGCTGAGACGGTCGCTGTGAGAATCTGCCCTCTCACAGAACGGAGACTCTCAGAGCCCTCACAGCCACAACAGCACACAAGACATGTCGGATAAAAGCCAACAGCAGACATTTGTTTCCCCATGTAAAAAGCCCCAAGCTTTTGTAAATAGGTTTGTTTTATGTAAAGATAAAGGCAGGGCAGTTTTTATTATTGTTATTTAAGTATTAAGTATAAAAATTAAGTTAAAACATTTACTTTTTTTTTGTTCTGGTTCTTAAACTGTCAAATTCATATGTCACATCATTTTTTAAATTAAATAAATTAAAACAAAACAATTAAAATAAATAATTAAGTTAAATTAATGAATTAAAATCAAATAGTTAAAATAAAAAATAAAAAACATTAAAAATTATTATTTACAGCTGCTATCAGCTGCTTTTTTTTAGCACGTTTCTTGATTTCCTGGCTTACAGACTTCCCAGAGTGAGTGAGTGAGTGAGTGAGTGAGTGAGTGAGTGAGTGAGTGAGTGAGTGAGTGAGTGAGTGAGTGAGTGAGTGAGTGTATAAATGAGTGAGCAAATGATTAATCAAATGAGT
>NC_141034.1:3052500-3092500 GCF_052040795.2 Danio rerio | reverse complement strand
CCTGCTCCAACATACTTACTTGTAGGTTTCAAACAAGCCTGAAGGACCAACACAATCTCACGGCAATTCGTAACTTTTTCATTTAGTGGCTAAATCGTATGAATTCGTATGATCTAATTCGTACAATTTAGTACGATTTGCTTTTCCCCCAATGACGGTTGGGGTTAGGGGTGGGGTTAGGTGCCACGCCTCCTTTTTAAAATCGTATCATTTCGTACGACTGAAATCGTACGAATTAGCCACTAAACTGGCAAAACGTAAAATACTTACGTTTTCTCGTGAGATCAGGCTGGAAGGACTCAATTAGTTTGATCAGGTGTGTTTGATTAGGGTTGGAACTAAACCGTGCAGAGCTGTGGCCCTTTTGGAACTGAGTTTGACACCTGTGTTTTAAGCAATAATGTTAAAACAATTTGTGCTGTAAAGGAAGGTGAGAGGGACGAGAGTTTTCCCTTGATGTTCTCGTTTTTCCCCATTCAAATGGGTCTTGTGAACATGTTTTTTTACAAAGTTAGTCTCGTCAAAACAAAACCTCAGAAAATAAATCCCTCAATATCTGACAACATGCCACATTCAATGACGGCAACTCAGAGGTGGAGTTTGAACCTTCCCATTAAGGTACCTAGTTTTTTTTTAACTTATTGTGGTAATTTGCTCGTGTCAAAACGCTATGTGTCTAGATAATAGCTGTATACTCTCAGTTTGTCTCGTGTACGATAATTTTCCTCCTAGTACGATAATTTTGAGGTTCTGGTACGATACTTTGACGTTTCCAATCTGGCAACACTGGTGTGTGTGTGTGTGTGTGTGTACCTGCTGCAGGCCAGTGGGAGGCTGGGGGAGAAGTTTAAAGCGCTCATTTTCGGTTTATTTGGACCCACGAAATGGAGGAAAAACTAGTGGAGGTTTGACAGGACTCAGGAGCAACCGTGTCTGTTTGACGTTTCATACAGAAAGAAATTAGTTTATTATCAACGTTGAGGAGAAATGGCTAATTCCCTTTAAACACAGGTGAGCAAATATGTACATGTTCTACCCCATTAAAGGCTTCTTTCTCGTTATGTAGTTAATAACAAAAGATATACGACGTGTTTTTGGCTGTGAGACGTAGTTTGGACGAAGTTGTCGGCGATTCTTCCTATAGTAAAGTCATGCAATGTAAAAGTCCCTGTCGCCGATCCATCTTGCAGTGTAAACAAAGCAGCGACGAAACGCAAACCCAGATAGTCAAGCAGTGTGAAAACATCTGTGACACGACTACTTTGAAAATCATGCAGTCTGAACTCGGCATAAGTCCCTTTATTAATCAGGGGAATCAACCGCCAACTTATCCAAGCATATGTTTTACACAGCGGATGCTCTTTCAGCTGCAACCCATCACTGGGAAACATCCATACACACTCATTCACACATATACACTACGGTCAGTTTTAGCATACCTAATTCACCTGTTCCACATGTAGGAAACCCACGCTAACACGGGGAGAACTTCCCACTGAAATGCCAACTGACCCAGCCAGGGCTCGAACCAGCAACCTTCTTGCTGTGAGGCGAACGTGCTACCCACTGCATCACCCCCTATAAAATAATATTTCAATTAAAATAGAATGTATGATATATTTATATTAGGCAACGCGATAGTGGAGAGGGTAGCGCTCTCGCCTCATAGCAAGAAGGTCACTGGTTTGAGTCTCGGCTGGGTCAGTTGACATTTCTTTGTGGAGTCGGCATGTTCTCTCTGTGTTCAAGTGGGTTTCCTCCGGGTGCTCTGATTTCCCCCACAGTCCAAAGAAATTTATTAGATGTACCTAATAAAGTGTCCGGTGAGTATCTGTCTGCCTATATCTATCTCTGTCTGTAAATCACTGTATCAGCAGTAGTTGAGTCTTTGTCTTCTTTTCCTGTTTCCTCTATGGTGTGTGTGTGTGTGTGTGGTCTTTCTTATGCATGTGTATGTGTGTGTTGTTACCATATTTATCTCCGTCGTCTCCGCGGGCGCTGATTTTGCGTCCGAGCACCTGCACGTGTTTCCCGCTGGTGCGGCTGTAGAGCTGGTAGACGCGGTGCTGCCGCCGGCTCATGGCGTCCCGTGCGCGCGTCTGGTTCTCCACGTGCACGCTGAAATTCACCCCGTCCACCCCAAACACCTGCAGGCAACAGACCACACACATCCTCACCTCCAGTCCTCCTTTCTTTTTCTCTTATTCGGGAATTTTTCTGAAGTGAACTCATTGTAAAAACAGCTCTGAGCTCATCACTAGCGGAAACGCGCCATGTTGGCCTGCTCGAACCAAAAGCTATTCGTCATACATTATAGCATTATAACATATAAGGTAAGGACTTTAAATGCGTCAACCGAATTATGATTAGCTGGTAATGTTTAAAATAAATGTATATAAATGTTTTTTATAAATGTATATATACATTTTTAAAGCTATTCATTGTTATCCTCTTCAGGTAACGTTATGGCATAGATTTACAACCAATAACACACACTTCTGTTGAGTTTATGAATGCAGCAGCCAATCAGAAGCGGTTAGATTAGTCAACGCTGAAAACGCCAAACTACACAATTACATTCATCGTAAACAAAGTTCTGAAATACTGTAAGATATTAATTTAGCATGCACATTTATTTAAGCAGTTTTGAAGAGCTGTTTATGGCACAACGTAACAATTTATTTGTAACCATCTTATAAACACAAAAGTATATTAATCATCATCATTATTAGATTATTCGCATAATCATTATTAAAATATAATGTGCAGTAAAACACAGTGATGATCTTTTTGTCATGATTTCTGTTAAAGATTAATTAAAGGTTACTGTATATCATGACTGATTAAGGTTATTTGTTTAATCGAAGGATCTGATGTAAAAGACAACAAAATACAATTGATAATTCATAAACATATTGCAATATTTTACCCTTGATAACTATTTTGGAAATGCAAAATTAGGCTATGTTGTTAAGTGTAATGCGTTAAGAAATAGAATGAGACCCTTAAAGTCAGAATTATTAGCCCCCCTTTCAATTTTTTTTTTTCTTTTTAAAATATTTCCCAAATGATGTTTAACAGATTCGGGAAATTTTCACAGTATATCTGATAATATATTTGCTTCTTGAGAAAGTCTTATTTGTTTTATTTTAGCTAGAATAAAAGCAGTTTTTAATTTTTTAAACACCATTTTATTAGCCTTTAAATGTCACTTTAAGCTGTATAGAAGTGTCTCGAAAAATATATAGTCAAATATTATTTACTGTCATCATGGCAAAAAGAAAATAAATCAGTTATTAGAGATGAATTATTAAGACTATTATGTTTAGAAATGTGATAATAATAGGGGGCGAATAATTCTGACCTCAACTGTATATATATATATATATATATATATATATATATATATATATATATATATATATATATATATATATATATATATATTATATATAATTTTTTATTTTTTGCTGATTATCAATTTTTGCTGATTATAAGGAAAAACATGATAGGATCATTCATTCATGGTATGATAGGATGCAATAATGTGTACTAATAATTGGTTTGTTTTGTTTTGTGTTGACTTGGGAAACAGGTTAACTCACCTGTAGAGGATTACACATGACCAGCATCATCTGGATATACCTGAAGAGACAAACACAGAGAGGAAGAGCAGTAAAGGTCAGGTGAGTGTTACCATGAGAACAGAAAACAAATCCAGCTACACCCCAAAGCCCCGCTCACAGATCAGATCTATGGGGAATGAGATGTTCTAATTAACATCTTAAGAGACTCATTCCCCAGTCATTGCAGTTCATGTACTGTAAAGCAAACCTAGACAAGGGGCTTACATTAAGAGACATCAAACTAGTGTAATGATGTGGGAAATTAGAGGATATCGAACTGTAGAGAAATATAAATCTAGACATTTAAAGTTAATCTGATTTTGCAATATCTTTTCAACAAATTTTTAAAGGCCCCATGACGTTTAGAAGTATCATCATGCTAGTTTTAAGGCTATCGATAAGCTAGTGTGTTTCAATGTGGTCATGTCATTGGCCCATGAACATTTCCCGCTGTGCATGCTGAACATTTAATTGTAGCAAGAGGCAACTCAATCATAATGTAATGTTAAAACAGCTATCATAAGATTATTTATTAATTTAGGATTCTCGAAAGCTGTAGATATTTAAAATGTAACACAGGTAATACGTTAGGACCATTGTTTTTGTTTACATCCCTCAAAATGCTCTATAAGCCTAATATTAACATCCAAAGCTTGCAGTTTGTCACTAAGTCAGAGGTTTTCTCTCAGTCATTGTTTTTTTAAAGTCGAAATGTTTGCATCTTGGCACATTTTTTTGGGTCTGATTTGGCTTAATTACATTTGAAAATGTATATTTTCACTGTTTATTTTAATATCCTCAAATAAATAAATGATTTAAACGTGCTGCATGTAAGTTTTTGACTCTTCTAAAGTATAAAAATACCCTAGTATGTTTGCAGGTATTTAAGAAACATGCTAAGTCAACATTCTTGTTTATCTGAAAAACAATGCTGAAGTTAGATATTCTGCTTTGAAAATGTGCGTTACGTGTCAGATTGGCTGTCTTTGTTTTGGTCTTTTAACCTGCCCACTGCCAGTTTAGCCAATTGTAGTTCAGCACCCTGGGTTGCCTTGATGGAAAACCGCATACTTCATTCATTCAGTCAGGAAGACGCTAAAAGTATGTGTCTGAAATGTGACCTCTGTTGGACAGTAGCAGACTCCAATATGCAAATAATATAAATGTTACGAGCGTAAACATTAGGGGAGCAGGTTACATTGTAAGCTTGTGTCCTAATAACACACTACATGACCAGATTTGAAGTGATAAGCAATCTGGCTGTCTGCACCAGACGAAACACGACAGAAATGTAAATGCAGACATTCAGAAGCACAGAATAGTGCACTCACTGCACTCCAACGAAATGGTAAGGCTTATAATCTAATTAACACATATTAAACCTCTTTACCATTATTAAATGAACATGCTGAATCACTGATATGTGTTGGTTTGCACTGAGTCACAGCTCTAAAGTTTAATTTCAAAAGGTTTATTTTATTTATAAGATCTTAGGTGAACTATCAGCTGCTGCTTTCAGTAGTATGACAATAAATGTCATGTAAAATGGCATTCAAACTCACATTAAGCACATGAGGTGTACCTGAGGAGATCATTGTCCGTTTTCTGTTGTTCAGCTGCAAGAAATAGCAGCGTCAGCCACTGAAATTAGTCAGCAATGGCTACTGTCTGAGCTGGTGTATTTGCATATAGCGTTCTGATTGGCTGATGCTTCTGTCTGCGCTTAAAAATTTGAGCAAGTCCCAACTTCTGTTGCGAGCAACGCCACTGAAGTGGCGCAGACGGATCCACAATGCAGTTCGGCAATGTTGGCATCACCCATTCAAAGTGAATGGGAAGCGTTGAAGCTGACGCCCCGTGTGAATGAGGCGTAGGCTCGATCGTCAGACTCACTCCTGTTGGAGTCGTCAATCTGGCAACCTGCGCTTGCATGTGTTTTTAACCAGGCGTGCGATACCTAGTTCAACCACTGGGTGTCTGCACCTTTAAGGACATAGATAATAAAAACAGCACTTTTCTAGGGAAATATTATATCGTGAGATATATATTGTCTATATTGCATACTTTTCCAGTATCATGTAGCGTGAAAGTTCCCGGATGTGTTCTTGATATCGAGGACGCATCAATGCAGACTTGAGCGGAAAACTTCCTCTAGAAGTCCTAGAAGTCATTGCGGCTGAATAAAGGAGGTGGGAAGCACAGCAATATATATATATATATATATATATATATATATATATATATATATATATATATATATATATATATATATATATATATATATATATATATAATTTTTTTTATTAAAGTTCAGAGATAAAACTTATTTGTCTTAGGAGTTTCCTTAGATGAGACGGTGAAAGTGAACATCACCATGAAAATCTTAATAAAGAAATAAACACATTATGGGTGTTCATTTGCTGAAAGTCATATTAAAATCGGTGTTATTTGTATTGTCCAACGTTTATTTATAATGTTTTTATGCATAGCATATATTGAAAAGGGGAAAAACAATAAATCGCTGTATGAATGCTGCAATGTTTACATAACTTTCCAATTAAAAATGCGTGAGGGTCATGTAACCATCAGAAAGAACCAGGGATTCTCTGTTCTCGCGGTCTCCCGAGTCTGTTCTTCCAAAGGTAACTTGGCAAGACCGGTCTCCACAAGAACACAAGTCCGTTCTCTGCGTTCTTGGATTTGAGGAACAGCCAGTGTGAATAGAAAATTACCCAGACATGATGAGCACTGCTTCTGAGATCTCCATAAATAAGAAAAAGCCTTCACATTAAGACCTATAGCATGCATTCAGAAAACAGATAGGATTGAGCGTTCATCTTCTGATGATTTTAAGCTACTTTCCCCTCCTTGCGTTAATCTCCACATGTTGTTGGGAAAGGGAAAAAGCTGACATTTGAAGCATAACTCTGATTTTCATGGAAAGTTGGAAGGCGAGCGGGTGTGAGTAAGATTTTAAGCGCAGAAGAGCGAGTGGATGCAGCTGACGGCCTACGGTAAACTTCTCCATCACCGCAGGCCCTTTTTCTGGCAGGGGACCGCGACTTTGAAATCGAACAGGCCTGCAGGACGGATCAGTGCGTCTGCTCAACATAAGTCAGTGTGAAAAGTCCGATGTTATGACAGCCAAAGAGGAGACCACAGGCCCCTACGGGAGTAACGCCTGCTGCGAACTCCAACTATAGGAACCAGTGGAAGAACGCATTTCACTTCTGTTCAAGCGTGACGTGTGTGAAAACACTTTCTCCCATCCCGACTTAATATGCAGAGACATCTATAAGTAAACCATCGCTAGAATGATTCACTCGAACACTGTCGCACTGTGAGAATACAAGTTTAAGCTTGCAGATGTTGGATAAATCAGTGGCACACATTTATTACTCATTTTTAATTAAGTCTGGCCTAAATTTAGCCGAATAATGATGATCGTCTTCTGCTGGAATGGAAGTCATTTTATAATTTGAACTTGGAAAATACAGTGTATGTTAGTTTTAAGGTTATCTATAAGCTAGTGTCCTTCAAAACTGTGATAACATTCCCATTTAGAAGATATTCATCCATTCATTAATTTTCTTGTCGGCTTAGTCACTTTATTAATCCAGGGTCGCCACAGCGGAATGAACCGCCAACTTATCCAGCACATTTATTACGCAGCGGATGCCCTTCCAGTCGCAACCCATCTCTGGGAAATAGCCACACACACACTCATACACTACGGACAATTTAGCTTACCCAATTCACCTGAATCGCATGTCTTTGGACTGTGGTGGAAACCGGAGCACCTGGAGGAAACCCACGCGAGTGCAGGGAGAACATGCAAACTCCACACAGAAACGCCAACTGAGCCGAGGTTTAAACCAGCGACCTTCTTGCTGTGAGGCGACAGCACTACTTACTGCGCCACTGCATCGCCTAGAAGATATAAACCTGGTGTTAACATCCAAAGCTTGCAGTTTTGCCGCCTAAATGGATCAATCCCATACTTCAGTTTCTCATCAAATCTTTTAACCAATCAAATGCTCTCTAGTATCTGACATGCCCCGCCCCCTTCTTATTTGCTTTTCATTTGATGCGCTTGGGCTCAACCACTTCCACTGGCAGAGCTGTGGTAAATACAAAACGCTATTGGCTGATTTTAAAAAAGAGGGAGGAGTTACTATATGCCTAATGAGATTACATCATCAAATTTTGAATATAAAATGCACAAAGCACTTTTCAATGGACCTTTAAAGGTTATTGAAATAAACTGAATCAACATAACAGCTGAAAACTGACACTGCGTCTTTTGCAGAGCTGCTTATGGTTATGATTGATATATTTTACATTGACAGTGTTATTGAACCGATATTGAACCGAACTGAATCAACACTGGATCAGAATTGAGCACGGTATTACTTTATAGCTGCATTTGTATCATAATTGATACAGTTGACATCATTGACATTTTGTGATGATGATTAATATTGATATAATTGTTTTGAGCTAAATTGAGCTGATCAAGTGGTGTCGTCTAATATTCAGCATCTACCGTTATATTTCTAAGCTAACTTAATAGCAACACAGGCTCATTATGGATTCGTGCCCTTGTATACATTTCTGGAGAGCGCGAAAATCCGTCTCAGGAGGTACGTTTTTTGCAGATTTGTTTTCACGAATCCACGCTATAAGTGCGCTTTCTTGAGATCGCATATTTTTCTAGTGAGTGCCTTTCGTGCCTGCTGTTCTTGCGTTAATCCACTAGAGACCGCTGTCAAATGACTGACTGACTGACCGATGAAACTCAACCGATGTTTTCAAAAGCACCTATTGACCCACTTCCCTGAACCCAACCGACAGTGTTTTCAAAAGCAATCCATGAAAAGAAAAGCCCTCGCGGCTGCCTGGCTTTGACCACGTTCTCAGATCTTACCATGTTTTTACCCTGTTATTTACTTGTTTATTTTATTTATTGCCTTTTTTGTTGTACCTGCCTTCTGGAACTGAACTCGAACCCCATAATTCCGGTCAACTCCGCTCTGCCACCCAAGTACGCAGCGAGCCACTGGGCAAACTATTAACAGCAAAAACAAACATCCATACTGAGGTAATTGGTCAGCTGGTAGCATGAAAAGGAACAGAAGCCGTCGGTGGCATCATACCACCACGTAGCGTTCATTTTAAAGAGGAAATGCAGCCATACGTAACTCTGGCTACATAATTTGCGCTCTCCAGAAATGTAGACAGGGGTACGTATTCACAATGAGCCTGGGTTGCCTAAAAGATATTAACACCTAAAGCTTACTCTATACACACATTTTCCAAAAGTGATCAAATTAAATTAAAATATAAGTTGCTAAAAACAACAACAATTATTGGAAGTAATTATTATCATCATCTCCACTTTACTGCTGTTCAAAATCTACTACATTTTTTCGGTTCTGTTTGGTAGATCCTAAATTTTCAAGTTTAATTACTTATACCCTAATATTTATTTAAGTATTTGTTTTTATGAGCTGTTATGAAGACCTCAGTGATTTATATTTTGTTCATATAATCATCATCATCATCGGTGCGACACAGTGGGTAGTCGTGTTGCCTTGCAGCAAGAAGGCTGCTTGTTCGAGTCCCGGCTGGGTCAGTTGGCATTTCTGTGTGGAGTTTGCATGTTCTCCCTGTGTTCCCGTGGGTTTCCTCCAGGTGCTCTGGTTTCCACTACAGTCCAAACACATGTGCTGTAGGTGAATTGGGTAAGATACATTGTATGTGTGTATGTCCTGGTCCTCCAGGTTGGGGGTTAACAACCCACCGCATGAAAACTAGATGTTATGAAACACCAATTTGGTGCTGCTAAATATCAACTTTGATATAAATGGCCCTAGGAGTAATTATTATCATCATCTCCACTATACTGCTTAATTTGTCCAAATTATATATTTAACAATATTCCTATTCGACTAATACATATCTAATGTATTAAATAAGGCTGAAAAAATGATTGTTTTTTCCCTTCTCTTTATATATATATATATATATATATATATATATATATATACATACACACACACAATATATATATATATATATATATACCAATTCAATAATTTTCTTGTCGGCTTAGTCCCTTTATTAATCCGGGGTTGCCACAGCAGAATGAACCGCCAACTTATCCAGCAAGTTTTTACGCAGCGGATGCCCTTCCAGCCGCAACCCATCTCTGGGAAACATCCACACACACATTCACACACACACTCATACACTACAGACAATTTAGCCTACCCAATTCACCTGCACCGCATGTCTTTGGACTGTGGGGGAGGAAACCCACGCGAAGGCAGGGAGAACATGCAAACTCCACACAGAAACGCCAACTGAGCCGAGGTTCGAACCAGCGACCTTCTTGCTGTGAGGCGACAGCACTACCTACTGCGCCACTGCCTCGTGTATATATATACTTTGTCTGAAGGTGAATGGAATGTCCATTGTGATTTTTCTTTCCTGCAGAGACTTATAAATAAACACTTGCAGCCAGTGGACTGACGCTGGGATAAACTTTGCCTCTCCACGCAGCGCTGCGTTTGGCACGAGTCTACACGATGCTGGTTAACACCTGGGGCCTGTTTCAGAAAGGAGGTTCCAACAACTCGGAGTTTAAACTTGAACTCTGAGTTGATTTACCGAGAGATTAAAAACTCTGAGTTTTCGGTTTCAGAATAGCTGATCTGAGTTGGGTCAATCAACTTTGAGTAGACCAACTCAGAGTTAAGCGCACACACCATGACTATAAAAAGGCATTATCAATGGAGCGCAGATATTATGAGTGACCATGGCAAGATCTTAAAAAAAGAGATCACCATTTCTTTCCCCAGCTGAACTTGATGTTCTCATGCAAAGTTTTAGCAAATATGAGTGTATATACTTAAAAAGAAGCAACCATCAGTGAAACAGAGACAGTTAGCCTGGGAAAACAGCTGCTCAAGTTAATGCGTAATTTTTTATTTAAATTATTTAAACATTTAAGTATAATAAAATAAGTAATATAATGTGTGAAGTTTATACTTTTTTCTAAACTTTTATACACGTTCATCAGTTTTAATAGATTTAACAGTGCACTTGTGTGTCTGCCTTTTTATTGATCAAGTGATAGAGGTTGATATAACACTAAGAACCTAAGCAGTGCTAAAAATAAATTTTAGACAGAATAATAATCCCATTAATCTAGTAACAGTACATGTCGAAGGTTAAGCTAAATATTTATGGAAAAAAGGACAAGCCTTGTACGTGACTTTGTTCTGTGTGTGACAAAAAATGTAGGCAATAGCTGTGTTTCCATCAAAATACAGGCTTACATAAATTTGTGCAAAACTGGAATAATGCCTAAAAGATGCGAATAAAGCAGCGTTTTTATCCAACGAGTCAAAGAGAACACAATCGTCACTTCCTGATTAACTTGCGCCAAATATCAACAGTAAAAACAGAATTTACTGCGGTAGAACAAGCTGCGTTAATGATTTTTTATTTAATACTTGCGCCTCAGAAGACACAATGAACACGTGGGGGCGTTTGAAGCCAGACGCGGCCGATCTTGACACGCTCCAGACGCTCGGATTAATAATATACACTAATACTGAAACAGTTAAGGCATTTTAGAATGAATAAAACAACATTTAAGATGTTCTACTGTGTGCTCAGTCAGCTGGTTTGTCCATTTACACACATTTTCATCATCATCTCTAACAAACTTTTTTTTAATGTACATACTGTAATTTGTTAAGTGCACTTCGTAGTTTATGCGCATCTTTTCTTATTTTATTATGAATATTTTTTTAAGTATTTTTTAAGTATTTAAGTATTAAAGTTATGTGAATCATGACGTTTCCATCAATCGTTTTTATGGGCATCTCCAAAATGAGCTCTAAAATAGGTGTGTGGAAATGTAAGACTAATGCGAGAAATACGCTTCAACTTTAAAAAAAGGGGAGGAGACCGACAGAAACTCAGAGTTTAGAGAATAAAACCTGCTCCAGACCAGGTTAGATTCACAGAGTAAGTTACCACAGTAACTGACTCTGAGTTAAAGTTACCTTTCTTTCAGAAACAGGCTTGACTTACCCTGATTTCTTGAGTTTAACAAACCTGCCATTTTGAAACCGAAAACCCAGAGTTTCTCTCATTTCAGGGTTAAAATACTCTGAGTTTTCACTTAACCTCCTTTCTGAAACAGGCCCCTGCTCAGCAGAAGAGGTGAGCTTTGGTTTTGTTTATTTGCCTGCACGCGTGGTTTGTGAACAGATGCAGTGAAAAGTGTTGTGTTTATGTGACGTGCCATTCTGAAAATGTTCAAATGTGCTGTTTGATCTCTGGTTAATATGAAAAAAAAAGATATATTTTACACTATGTTGAACACACTAAAGTTATTTTATATACAGTTCTATATTTACAAAATTATTCGCCTTCCTGTGATTTTTTTTCTTTTTTCTTTTTCAAATATTTCCCAAATGAGGTTTATTAGAGGAAGGAAGTTTCCACAGTATTTCCCCTAATATTTGTTTTGTTTTATTTCAGCTAGAATAAAATTAGTTTAAAATACATTTTAAGGTCAATATTAGCCTTAATTAAACAATATCCCCATTAAACAATAAGTTTTTCCGATGGTCTACAGAACAAACCACTGTTATACAACGACTTGCCTAATTACCCTCTCAGATGACACACAGCGTCATAAGACGTTAATATTAAGTTGGTTTTAGGTCACCAGCGTCTAAGGACACTCTTATTTTGATGTCCAATAATGATGGAATATGACGTTGATATTTGGTTGATTTTAATTTGTTAGAAAGTGACCAAAATCCAACATTAAGCTCAGTGTTTCCTCTAGGATTTTTTCCAGCTGTGGCGGCAGGCCTTTGTTTTTTACACAGATCTACCAACTACCTGTGGAGTTATTTCAAATGTCGTGAGCGCAGTATTAGAAGTCAGGATCGCATTTATGTTATCCGCTTGTTTAGTGGTGACGTGTTTGTGACCTATGTAATACTGTTTCCGGGTCCAAGCCGCCATTCATTTGAGTGAGGAAATCATTTGTTTATGATCACGTTTTATTCCTGTCACACATTAAAGTTAATTTTATATAAAATCATAGTGTACACAAACATCTCTGGGCTTGCTGCATAACAAATACCAAACATTTAACAATTTATAAAAAAAATAATCACTTTCTGGCCATCGGATATTAGGCATGGACATATATATTGCGATCGTGATTTTCGAAAGCCCTAAATCGCTTTGTAAATGTTTATTATTACCATTTCAGGAGCCTCGCCATTCAGTTGAATAGAGCGCTTGGACTTGGAAACAAACACGTCACCACTAAACAAGCGGATAACGCTGACTTTAACTGTACATAAAATTGTATATAGATAGAATATTAAATGCACATAAAGTGTCAACTTTAATGTTTCAAATAACCTTAATAAAAATAAAACATCAAAATGTGGGTGAAATAAGCAAAAAGATTTCTGTAGAATGAAAAGACACAATTATTCTTATCTTTGCTTATTAAAATACACGAAAAAAAAAAGAAGTGATCATGTATTTAATATTTAAAACAATAAAAAAACTGTATTTGGTGTTGGGGTGTGTGTGTGTGTGGGGGGGGGGGGGGGGGGGGGGGGGTCACTATGAGAACCACTGGGCTAAATTGTCCATAGTGTATGTTTTTTGAGCAAGTGTGTATGGATGTTTCCCAGTTTTAAGTTGCAGCTGGAAGGGCATCCACTGCGTAAAACATATGCTTGATAAGTTGGGGGTTCATTCCGATGTGGTGACCCCTGATTAATAAAGAGACTAAAAAAGCCATTAATAAAGCCGAAAAGAAAGTTGAGGTGTACCTGAGAAATTTCAGGTGTTGGTTAGAGCAAATTACTCTTGATGTCATCAATCTAGGAACCTGATTTTGTAGGATTTACATATCCCAAATGAACCATGCTAACTGGTAAAATGAGACAGGTTCCGAAGCAAATGTCTATATGTTAAAGCACATTTAGTCGATGGTTTGTGAATAGCATGAATTGTACATTAAAATAAAGTGTGACCCCAAAAAAGTGTTAGTAAAGACACTAGTTAGGCTTTACAGTGAAGCAAAGATTGCAGAACTTCCTAACCAACTCTCAGCCGGACACTAATCCATCTACAAAAGTACATTCAGGTTGCTTAATAGTCATCTATTAGTGAGGAAACTGTTGGCTATTGTCAAACAGGGTTTTGTCCTCATGAGATCAGCAGAGCATGTGCACACACAAACACACCCACACACACACACACACACACACACACACACATGATCTCAGACATTCGGTCATGGGGAGGTCGCGGGGTCACCGGCGACAAGATAAGGAGGAAGTGATGTGTTCCGCTCGGTTCACACCCACTCTTGCCTTCTCAATGAGTGACATCACACTGACCACACCCACACACACACACACATAAACACACCACCCAGAGAGAGATCTGATTCACTGTCTTCAACAAAGCTTTGTCAAGAGTGTGAAAGAGACACAGGGAGGGAAATATAGAGAAATGTGTGTTAGAAACAAGTGGCAACCTCCTGCTCTCTCTCGTGAAGCTAATACGGATGTAACTGAAACTGCGATTCGTTGAACTTCCGCTAGTCCTGGTTCCATAATCGAGCTGGTACAAAGAACGATTTTGGTTCTAATAGCTAATATTACCCCTTCATGACAACTGTGAGGGGGTGAACTTTTTTGTAACTCATCCGTTTAGTTTTTATTAGGTTTTATTAAGTCTGCATAATTAAGGCTTGGCCACTTGATTGACAGCTAAGTGTTGCTGGTCGTTGTCACCTAACCTCAACTGATTCCGGCTGATTAGCCTCTGAACTCTGCATATACAGTTAAACCAGAAGTTCACATACACTCTAAAAAAGGAACATTTAAAATGTCTGATGGTAAATCATACTAAACGTTTACTATTTTAGGTCCGTTAGGATTACCTAAATGATTTACATTTGCTAAACGCCAGAATAATGAGAGCATATTTTGGAGAATTTTATATTAATTTCTCAACAGTCAAAAGTTTGCACACATTTCCTTGGTATTTTTTTAGCTTTGCTTTTAAACTGTATAATATTGCTCAAATGTTTTGGGTATCCCTCCACAAGCTTCTCACAATAGTTTGAAGGAATTTTGGCCCACTCCTCCTGACAGAATTGATGTAACTGAGTCAGATTTATAGGCTGTCTTGCTCGCACAAGCTTTTTCAAATCTGCCCACAAATTTTCTATAGGATTGAGCTCAGGGCTTTGTGATGGCCACTTCAAAACATTCACTCTGTTGTCCTTAAAGCACATATTAACTAATTTGGCAGTATTAGTTAATACTTACTACCTACTGCGCCACTGCGTCGCCCTAAGCACAATTTAGCTTACCAAATTCACCTGTACCGCATATCTTTGGACTTTTGGGGGAAACCAGAGCACCCAGAGGAAACCCATGCCAACACTGGGAGAACATGCCAACTCCACACAGAAATGCCAACTGACCCAGCCGGGACTCAAACTATGACTTTCTTGCTAACCACTGAGCCACCGTGCCGCCCCCATAGTGCAAATATTATTACCGTTTAATTAAACCATAGACTGATAAACAGAAACAGTTGATGATGATGTTTGTAATATGCAAATTGTTGTATGACATCATCTAGCGACTTCTTCGAGCAGAGCTTAGTGCCTTTCCATTGACTGAAGTACTGCATGGCACTACACTGAACATTTAAGAACGTAAGTCAGTTATAACAAAGCCAATCATAGGCTGCCGCTGTGATGTTTTCAAAGCAGACCATTTGTCCAGCCAGTGGATGAAGTTATGCATGATGAAATTAAATAGGATTAAGCCACAAATGATTTCAGAAGCAACTCAATTCCAGTGACTATGACGGTCTGGATTGCTGAAATGACCTCTGACCTGTGATGTAAGCGCGCATCGCTGAGCTCATGCCGAGAGATTCCCAGTCAGTGAGGTTTCCTCCGTCTGACGTTAAGATTGGTGAGAATCGCGGCCGGGTTGTGGCTCTTTTCCACATTAATATTCCACTGATCTGCGATAAGACGGTAGTTTCTGATTTATTCCGGATGATTCAGCTGCGGGCCGTCGCTTGTTTACATCCTAAAAAATTTCACCCCGCAAAATGAAATCACCGGCGGCGGGGGTCAGTGGAGACGCCGCAAACAGAGGAAAACACGAGAGAGAAAAAAAAAACAGGAATGGAAGAGATATGAAAGGAATTGAGAGAGTGTTTCTCATCTTGTCGTTTTGAATCCATCGCTCTTTCTCTCCCTTCCTCTCTCTTGTTTCCCTGTCTGGACGTAGAGAATGAAAGACTCCCACACACGCCTCAGCTATGAAGAGATATGAGAGAGAAAGAAGGAAACGTCTCACAGCTGACAGCTGCGCGCACACACATACAGACATGTACATGCTCTCTTCATCATGGCTGTCAACACACACTTAACATGCACATGCACTTTTAATGGCACGCTCACATCCAATCACAGCGCAGAAGCACACAATTAATGTTTCAGGTTTAATACGAGCTGATTGAATAGTTTGCTAAAAATATTTATTCTAGTTGTAGACACTATTTTCACTCAAAATTAGCTTTGTGACTACAATAAAATAGTACCATCTGTAGAAAGACTGTATTCTAAACACATCATTGATCTGTTTCAGTAGAAACTTTGAAAAATGTTATATTTGGTGTACTTTGAGATACATTCACCGGCCACTTTATTAGGTACACCTTACTAGCATCAGACCACCTTTTACCTTCAGAACTGCCTTGATCCTTTGTGGCGTAGATTCAGCAAGCTAGTGGAAATATTCCAAAGAGATTTTGCTTCATGTTGACATGATAGCAGATTTGTCGGCTGCACATCCATAATGCGACTCTCCCGTTCCACCACATACCAAAGGTGCTCTATTGGATTGAGACCTGGTGACTGTGGAGGCCATTTAGGTACAGTGAACTCATTGTCATGTTTATGAAACCAGTCTGAGATGATTTGCGCTTTATGACATGGTGTGTTATCCTGCTGGAAGTAGCCATCAGAAGATGGAGACACTGTGGTCATAAAGGGATGGACATGGTCAGCAACAATACTCAAGTAGGCTGTGGCTGTGTACTAATGGGCCCAAAGTGTGCCAAGAAAATATCCCTACACCATTACACCACCACCAGCAGCCTGAATCATTGATACAAGGCAGGATGGATCCATGCTTTCATGTTGTTGATGCCAAATTCTGACAAGACCATCCAAAAGTTGCAGCAGAAATGGAGACTCATCAGAGCAGGCAACGTTTCTCCAATCTTCTATTGTCCAGTTTTGGTGAGCCTGTGTGAATTGTAGCCTCAGTTTCCTGTTTTTAGCTGACAGGAGCGGCACCCGGTGTGGTCTTCTGCTGCTGTAGCCCATCCGCCTCAAGGTTGGATGTGTTGTGTGTTCAGAGATGCTCTTCTGCAGAGCTCGGTTGTAATGAGTGCTTATTTGAGTTACTGTTGCCTTTCTATCAGCTGGAACCAGTCTGGCCATTCTCCTCTGACCTCTGCAATCAACAAGGTGCCCACAGAACTGCAGCTCACTGGATATTTCCTCTTTGTCGGACCATTCTCTGTAAACCCTAGAGATGGTTGTGCGTGAAAATCCCAGTAGATCAGCAGTTTCTGAAATACTCAGACCAGCCCATCTGACACCAACAACCATGCCACATTCAAAGTCTCTCAAATCACCTTTCTTCCCCATGCTCGGTTTGAACTGCAGTAGATCGTCTCGACCATGTCTGCATGCCTAAATGCATTGAGCCATGTGATTTGCGCTAACAAGCAGTTGGACAGGTGTACCTAATAATGTGGCCGGTGAGTGTATATTTAAACCAAAAATGCATATTCTGACATTATTTTCTCGCCCTTTTCCTTGTTTCAAACCTATTTGAGTGTTTTTTTCTACTGTTGAACACATATTAATATATTTTTAAGAGTATTGGACAGCATCAGCCATCGACTCCTATGGTATTTTTTCTAATGTTTCTATACTATATGTCAGTTGACGACACTCTTCAAAATATCTTCTTTTGCATTCAACAACAACAGCAACAACAACAACAACAAATGATAAAAGTTTATAAGCACTCGAGGGTGAGAAAATGGTGAGGAATTTTTCATTTTTGGGTGAACTGTCCCTTTAAATGTCTTTATACTGTACCTGTTTTAGATATAAAAATTAAAAGCTGTATAGTACATCTTACTTTATTTGTATACATACACTACACTGATAAAACTGTATATACTATGTGTGAAATCTTGTGTTGGCGTGGGTTTCCTCGGGATCCTCCGGTTTCCCCCACAGTCCAAACGCATGCGCTACAGGTGGATTGGATGACCTAAATTGGCCGTAGTGTGAGTGTGTGCATGAATCTGAGTGTGTATGGGTGTTTAGCAGTACTGGTTTGCAGCTGGAAGGGCATCTACTGAGTAAAACATATGCTGGAATAGCTGGCGGTTCATTCCACTGTGGTGACCCCAATCAGGGACTAAGCAGAAGGAAAATGAACGAATGAATGATCATTCGTCTGAATATCATTCTGAAAATCTGAATATACAACATTTCTGCCAAAACACTGTGATTAATACATATAATTAGGCCTACTACATTGATGTTTGCAGTTGATGCCAAGTCATGTTACTGACAAGACCACGATGAAGATTTTGGTGGACGACAGATCAGTAAAATGTGGTAAAATGTGCACTCAGTACAGTTGAAAAGCAGAACAAGTCATTTAAATACCTTATATGCTGATAGTGGCTTTCTGATGAGCACAAATCATCAACAATATCTACCTCTAATCACCTTTACAATCTGTTCGAATAGATTTAAATAATTGTCATGGGTCTATTTACCCACATTTCCTCAGTGTGATCACATCACTGTACTGTGGTAACATTTGTAAGGGTGGTTGTTACGTCCCAGGACGTATTTGTTTCTGTTTTGTATTTTCTTTCTCTCTTTCTCTGCTGCACCCTAAGAGGTGATGATGAACGTCACCTGCTGCCACTAATGAACCATTCAGTGATTGGAGGACGAGTAAAGTTGTGGGGATTTAAGCAGCTTGTCTCCAATGGAACAGTGGCTGTTTCAATATGCGTTCTTCAGCGGTCTTGCGTCCTCATGTTCTCGTGCAACGTTAGGCATCAGCTGCCTAAGTTCAGTTTCAATACTCAAGACCGCAAGTACGGAGGACGCGTGAAACTTCCCGGATGTGATCTTGATATCGAGGATGCACCGATGCAGACTTGAGCACCGAACTCGCTCTGGAAGTCCCAGAAGTCATTGCGACTGGAGGTGGGAAGCGCAGCATTTTATCAAGATTTATTATTAAAGTTCAGAGATATCATTAATTTACCTCAGGAGTTTCCCTAAATGAAACGGTGAAAATAAACATTAACATGAATATCTTAATAAAGGAATAAACACATTAAGGGTGTTTGTTTGTTGAAATTCGTGTTAAAATCTGTTTTATTTATATTGTGCAGAGTATATTGATAATGTTTTTATGCAAAGTATATATTTTGAAGAGGAGGGAAACAATAAATCGTTGTATGAATGTTTAAATAATTACTGTAATGAATAAATTTAAATAATTGCTGTAATGTTTAAATAATTTACTATTTAAAATGCGTGAAGGTCACATGACCATAATGAAGAATGCAGCATCCCATTTTTCAAAGGACGCATTCTCTGCCCTCGCGGTCTCCTGAGTTCGTTCTTCCGAGGACACCTGGCAAGACCGCTCTCCACAACATCACAAGTCCGTTCTCTGTGTTCTTGGAATTGAGAAACAGCCAGTAGTGTGTTTTTGCGTGTGTGTGGAGGCTCTTTTGTGAGACTTTAAAAATGCTTTGTTTAATCCTTTGAGCATTATTTGTTGATTAGGAGCTTTAATTTGTTTAAGTTCTGTTGATGCTGTTGACCATCTCATACAGCCTTTGTTTCAACCTCTTTTTGATTGTAAGTTTATGTTTTCAATACTACTTTGTTAAACACTCTTTACTCTGTTAATCAGGGATTGGGTTAGTAGAGAGGGGGTGCCATTTTCCTTTTTGTAACCGTTTTCTCCTGTTTATGTTAGTAAGGCAGTGAGTATTTTTCTTTTATCGATTATTTAGTTCTTCCCTTTCTCTCAGTTGTTTTGGCTTGAACCCCCTCTTGAAGTTTTTATTTTGAACCCTCCCTTAATCCTTTAATAAATATTTTGTTAATCTTCATTCAGGTAACATTATTCTTTGTTTAGTCCTTTGAGAAGTGTCTCTTAGGACCTCAATGCTGACACAATGACTCAATCCTAGACCGAGTTGAAGGGAACGTAACAGTGGTGATTTGAGGTCTTCTTCTTAATCAGCACAGCATTTCTACCGTTTTCTCATTAGCATTACCCCTTTTATCTGATTTTAAAAGTCTAAAAAAGTAAAAAACCTTCTCTAATTTCCTTTTAAGCTGCTCTCTAGTGATGTATAATGTGAAAAATATTAATGAAATTGATTTGACATGCTGTGGAGGATACGATCAACAATAAAAACAAGCAGAAATCACATGTGCATGGCCTTTTGTGCTTTAAAAACCACACAGCATATCGTATATTCTGAACTTGGAGCTGAACATCTTTTTAATTCTCTAACACACACCGACATTTCATTCACTAAATGTGCAGTAGACTCCAGCTACATTAAACAACAAACCACAGGAATACACACCCTATAATAGCTGCACAATGTACGAAAACCACATTTCCCATGTTCACCGCTGGAATACTGCAACACGCTTGGCAGCCACACATGATTTATAGCACTAGCCTGTCTGATGATCGTATGCGCGTCTGAGTTTTAAAGAGCCCATATTATACATGAAATAGGGTCATATCTTGGTTGTAAGGGTCTCCAACAACAGTCTAATATGCATGCAAGGTCAAAAAACACTTTCATGGTCTTATAATTATTCCAGCTACTCCTGTATGAATCGTCCAGTGATTCATTTGTTCCCAAACCCCTCCTTAGCGCGAAGCTAATCTGCGCTGATTGGACCGATGACAGCCTGTTGCGATTGGTCGACTGCCTTCAGTGAGAGACAGAGTGAAATGCCAATAGCTAATCAGCAATATAAAAGTAATCACAGTTCATACACGCTCGATAGTGTAGGCGTGGATTTTATCTGCCAGTGGGTCAATGTAAATACAGACGATGGACTTGAAAATACAGACGACTAACTGTTTTATTGAGCAAAAACTCCAAAAACTGTTGAGGAGATCTTCTAGCTTGTCTTACTCTGCTCTTTTCACAGACACACACACACACATATTGCTCTCGTCCTTGCGCCCGCGCACACACACACACAAAAACACACACACCTCCGGACGACAACGCGTGCGCGCGCACACACACAGAAACACACACACATACCTCCGGACGACAGCGCGCACACACGCACGCACACACACTACCCTCGTCCACGGAGCTCCGTAAACAAAACAGCAACCGCGTCGCGTTTTTAACGTGACTTTGCGCGCGATATGAGAATATAGCGAGTTAACCTGATACAGTACACGCGGTTACAAGTAACAAATCACAACTAAATACATTTGCAAGCAAACGAGGCAACAACTTTAATCGCACGTACTTACACTTGAGAAATGGAGGAAGAAACCCATCCTGATGTCCATCAGTAAGTTACTCTTTACTGATCCTTCCTTTAACAAACGCTGATGAAGTATTCTTTGTAGCATGTAGCTTCCAGAAGTTTCCAGTAGTTTCCAACTGCTTGGTTATAATGCTGAGGTTTCATCTTTGGGTAGAGACTCGATAATATCCATCTGCAGTGTGACTTCAATCGACCGGCATGTTTGTGTGTGTGTGTCTGGGTGTGTGTGTGTCTGGGTTTCTGCGTCAGAGGGCGGGGCCTCAGGTTTGAAATCTCCCGGGTTTGCGCGTGCACGTGAATAACTTGGTTTCGTTCGTACGTCATGGCGAAACACCTAATGACTCGGAATCAAGGCGACTCGTTTGAAGCACTATGAGTCGACTCTTTTATAGATGAATCAACCGTTTTAAACACTGTACTCTTACAGATTTAAGCCTTAGTTGGATACTTCACTTCACTTAGAGCTGTGTTACACACTACATGGAGGGGAATTTTCAAAAACCCATAATATGGGCTCTTTAATAAGCCACCACAAACGGAGGACGGTAAAAAGGGGAAACCGCCAAACTTTTAATACGTCTTTGCTACAAACTAACAAACAGTTTTTCTAATGGACATGTTAAAGGGATAGTTCAACCAAAACTGAACATTTACTCATTCTTTACTTGTTACAAACCTGTTTGAGTTGCTTGCTTCTGTTGAAGACAAAAGAAGATATTCAGAAACATGTCGGAAACCCGTAAGCATTTACTTTAATAGTAGAAAAAACAAATACTATGGAGGTCAATGGTTACTGGTTTCTAACATTCTTCTAAATGTCTTCAACAGAATAAGGAGATTCATTAAGCTTTTGAACAACTTGAGGCTGATTAAACAGTGTTAAAGAGCACCTATGGTGAAAAATCTACTTTTAAAGCTGTTTGGACAGACCTGTGTTTATGTATAGTGTATATACTGTCATGTTGGGGTGAAATAAACACACCCACTTCTTTTTTTTTTCCCAAACGATGCATCGTACTATGATAGTTCAGCCGCAAGTTACATCATTATCAGGGCTGGATTAAGAACACATTGGGCCCTGGGGCTATAGCAAATCCAAGGGCCCCCTATAATTTTTTTTTTTACCTCACATATATATATATATATATATATATATATATATATATATATATATATATATATATATATATATAGAGAGAGAGAGAGAGAGAGAGAGAGAGAGAGAGAGAGAGAGAGAGAGAGTTGTTGTTAATATTAGTAGTATTAATAATAATTGACTAATTAATGTTTTTATCTAATTTTCCACCATTTGATTTATATTTAATTATTATATCTATTTTATTAAGATAGGCCTGCAAGTAGGTTATACAAACTAAGTAATGACATAATATGAAATTCATATCAAACAGGCTGCAAAAATCAGCAAAACAAAAAAAAACAGCTTCTGTTATGTAACAAGTGTATTAACGATGAAGACTGTTTGAATTGAGCTTGGGTAGCCTACCTTTGACTGGACGGTTCTTGTGGTAGTGCCGAAACAAGGGACTGTCCTGGGAAAACTTGGACATCTGATCACCCTTATATGGCTATTCGATATTCTGACTGTGCTACAGCCACTCCGAGCCCGCGTTTAGCACCAACTTCACTGTTTTTGAACGGCAGCGAACCGAAAGGAATACTTCATATCATTGACGAGATAATGCAAGGAGGTGTTTCCCGCATCATAACGCAATTTAATTATTCAGCCAATCAAGGGCCCCCTTGTTCCGTGAGCCCTGGGGCTTCAGCCCCACCTAGCCCTTAAGTTAACCCGGTCCTGGTCGTCAAAGAATCTGGGGCCTCATGTACGAAGACTTGCGTGGAAATCTTACTAAAACATTGCGTTAGAAAAAAATTCAGATGTATGAAACACTGCGTACGCCGAATCTCACGCATATTCTTTTGTACATCTGAATGAACGTGAAACTGAGCGCAACATGCACGAGCACAAAACCCCTCCCTGCCTCCTCCCCCGTATGAATATGCTAATTACTCTACTTTGGCAAAACCCAACGAAAAAGCAATGGCAAAAGCAAGCAAGAAGACAAACTTTGAACAGAATGTGGATTGGAGGTGCTGCTTTTGGAGGTAGACCGGAGAAAAGCGGTGTTATTTGCAAGTTTGTTCTCCGGAATTAACAACAAAAGAAAAAAATAGAGTGGGAGAGTTTAGCTGATGCGGTTAACACAGTTGGGTCTGAACATCGCACTGAGTGCATTAAAAAAAGAAATAGTGTGGTTTATATCTGTAAAATGTTGCGGTATCTGCAGCAGTCTCAGTGGCGCACCTCATAGGACGCACGTGATCATGTTTTGACACGTTCGAGTTTAAACTGGGCTCGAATCCAGCGTCTGATGAACTCTTTCTTCTTTTTTTCCCCGCTACATATCAGATTTTGCCCACTATTTATCACGAGAAAGACAAGTAGGAATCATCAATAAGTTTGTGCATCATATTTTATTTGCACATTTATTGAATGGAAATGTTTCTGATTCACGCATGCAAATTCATCTTCAGATAGTGTCTTTATAGCAATGTGTGTGCGGTAGATCGCTCAGATTACATTGGGAAAACAGGCGACCGCTGCAAATTGTGCTTTAATGTTTAGCTGGTCAACTGTATGGTATGGAAACCTTATACCTACTAGATGAACCCGTCTCATACATCTGCCATTGCAAGGCTCAGACACTTTGTAGAGAGGAATTTAACACAACTGCCTCTAGGAGTCGCCAATGGAAATAAAACAGACACACACAAAAAATGTGCGTACGCCTGCCATAAAGCTGCCGTGGAGCTGCGCACATTCCCACGTTCAGTTCATTGTTAGTAAATCCAAACGTGAGCGATTCTGAGCGTGAAACCTGGCGTACGCAAAGTTTTTGTGCGTACACAGCGTTGATACATGAGGCCCCTGATCTTTTTCTTCACCTCCCCTCATATCGGCCCAATATGCTCGCATTCGTGTGTGTTCAATTCAATTCAGCTTTATTTGTATAGCGCTTTTACAATGTAGATTGTTTCAAAGCAGCTTCACATAAATGGTCATAGTAACTGGAACAGTGTAGTTCAGTTTTTAGTGTTTAGTTCAGTTCAGTTCAGTTTAGCTCAGTTCAGTGTGATTTAAATCATTACTGAGAGTTCAAACACTGAAGAGCAAATTCAATTACCAATACCAATCCTGAACCATGCGAGCCAGTGGCGACAGCGGAGAGGGAAAAAAAAACTTCACCTGTGTGTGTGTGTGTGTGTGTGTGTTAGCATCTCGTTTTAAAACGAGACACACTGTATATCCTGGTGCTAAACGGCACAAGTTTCAGCCGTCTGGCCGAAACACCTGCACTTTGACCTCTTGGTACCTGAGCTCCCGGACGGCCACACACCTCGCATCATAACCCAGCAGATGTGCATGTGCTGACCAGCTTCTCCTGTGTGTTTATATGTGTGTGTGTGTGTGTGTGTGTGTGCACCTGCTCACATAAACAGCTCCTCTCCACCTGTGTGCTCTGATTTATGCTGTCTGCATTTCTGATGTGAATATGTATGAAGCCGTAGACACAAACTAAAGCCAGATGCACGCTCCACAGTTTACAATAGTGCTCGTCAGAAAGAATGGACGGGATCTCTGGCGTAAGTCATGTTGAAGCTCAGTTGTCAGGCTGTACAATAGTTATCAATTAGAGCTGCACAATATATCTTTCAGCATCGATATCACAATAGTCACATCGCAAGACATGCAATGCTGAGTGTGAGTTATAGAAAACTAATGTTAGCTGCTCTCCACATTGATCTCCTGTAACGTTAATTTAATTTGACGTCTCTGACATTTTGAGTTACAGCATGTTATTAAGTAAAACTGAATTTGCTGTTATAAAATATTAATGTTCTAGAAGCAGAATGTAATATAACAGATAGAGCTGTAAATCGTATATATTATATGCATCATTTACTGTTGGCTTTTTATTTTAAAACTCCTACAAAACATTAAAATGAAGAGAAATTCTCACATACCACATATTAATGCATTGAATAAACCAAATGAAAATGGAGGACAAAAATAATAAACAATATTCAAGCAATGTTGCAGCAGCTGATAGGCATCAGTTTGTGTGTTAATACTGCTAGGTTTATTGGACAAATTGACATATACAGTGCATGGATGTGTACATGTCTGGTTGATATTTAGAAATCTTACTGTGTTTATCTTTTCAACGCACAATTTTTCCTGCATGGCAAATAGCTGTCCGTGGTGTGTATATTTTTAAATCTATTGATTGCAAATTAAAAATAAAAACCTTTCTAAAATGTATGTGTTGTTTATATGTTATTGTTCAAATTTTACAAGTGATATTTCTACCCCTGTGAAGATTATAAATACCAACAACCTACTATAAGAGAAATATTTTTGTGTTCATAGCTGAGTCTAACTCAGGCTAGAGTGTATTAAAGATCATTTATTTCTGCAGCCCAACATATATTGTTTTTATTATTCATTTATTCATTTTCTTGTCGGCGTAGTCCCTTTATTAATCCGGGGTCGCCACAGCGGAATGAACCGCCAACTTATCCAGCAAGTTTTTACGCAGCGGATGCCCTTCCAGCTGCAACCCATATCTGGGAAACATCCACACACTCATTCTTACGGACAATTTAGCCCACCCAGTTCACCTGTACTGCATGTCTTTGGACTGTTGGGGAAACCGGAGCACCCGTAGGAAACCATCGCGAACACAGGGAGAACATGCAAACTCCACACAGAAACGCCAACTGAGCCGAGCCAAGACGAGGTTCGACCCAGCGACCTTCATGCTGTGAGGCAACAGCACTACCTACTGCGCCACTGTGTCACGCCTGTTTTTATTATATTACAAAAAACTGCTTGCATCACAGTTTTTTAATAAATCGCATATTATTATTCATTCATTCATTTTCCTGTCGGCTTAGTCCCTTTATTAATCCGTGGTCGCCACAGCGGAATGAACCGCCAACTTATCCAGCAAGTTTTTACACATTGGATGCCCTTCCAGCTGCAACCCATCTCTGGGAAACACCCATTCACGCATTCATACACACACTACGGACAATTTAGCCTGCCCAATTCACCTGTACCGCATGTCTTTGGACTGTGGGGGAAACCGGAGCACCCGGAGGAAACCCACGCGAAGGCAGGGAGAACATGCAAACTCCACACAGAAACGCCAACTGAGCTGAGGTTCGAACCAGCGACCCAGCGCCCTTCTTGCTGTGAGGCGACAGCACTACCTACTGCACCACTGCCTCGCCTCGTATATTATTACGTGTGTTTAAATGGAAGAGCTTATATTTATATTAGCAAGCCTTTGTTATAATGCAGATATAGACGGTCAAATGAGATGTTAGGTGGGCGTGGTTTATTTGACGGACAAGCATTTGATTGGAAGCTTGATTCCGCGGCTCCGCCTCTGGCTCCATCTGGTAGTCCCTTCTGCGCAAGCCCAGGCTCCAATTTCAGCAGTGTTTTGCGACAGTTTGTGCCCGTCGTGAGGCGTTCTGCATTCAAAGCATTCATTGGAAAAAGATGCTGTCACGTCGTCCACATTTTTTACAGTCATTGGTTTGGACTTCAGGGCACCCAGAGGAAACCCACACCAACACGGGGAGAACATGCAAACTCCACACAGAAATGCCAACTGACCCAGCCGGGGCTCAAACCAGTGATCTTCTTGCTGTGTGGTGATCGTGCAACCCACTGAGCCACACTGACACCCAATATTATAGCTATAAACTGAAAATGCAGAGACACTGAGAACTGTGTGTGTGTGTGTGTGTGATTTCTGTGCTTGCCAAGCAAATTATGAGTCAATAATAAGAGGTTATGAATATTACTGAGTGCCATATTAATATACACTGCTTTAGTCAGCTCGGATGCTTGTATTGGGTTACTATATGTACACATGATGTAAATGTGATGCGTTCACTGCATGTGTTTCTCTGACAGCAGAGGTCATGCATGCGCATGATACACTTGTGTGCAGGATTTGCACATGCAAACTGCAGATCTGTGCATGCTGGCTGCAGATCAGCACATGTTGGCTGCAGATCTGTGTGCCTACGGTTGCCAAACCCTGGCTGCGCAGGTGAGACTGGCTCTGGGTCCCGTAAGAACTCTCAGCTGTTAAAACAGTAGTGCTTCACTCAGAGCAAGCGAGAGAGAGAGAGAGAGAGAGGAGGGAAAGAAAATGCACAAAAAAAAAAACTACTTCAGCTGCAACCTCGGATTCTCCGTATCCCTCCCAAACCGCAACGAGCCTGCGGCCTGCCAGACCCAGAGAAAGGTGGGGGAAAGGGGAAAAATGAGAGAGAGAGAGAAAGAAAGTAGCTGCGAGCTTTACTCTACTGAGCGCTTATTGTCGGTGGCCAAAACAAGCAAGGTGGTGACATCATCAAACCTGAGACAGAACGATTCCTGAAGGCGTTCGTGTGTAGAGGCGAGGTGGAGCTGTATCCCAAATCACCCCGCACACCCTTCAAGCACAATTTACACCGCTGGCCAAGTTGAAACAATGTAGCAGCGCAGGGAAGGAAAGAGACGTGCGTTCGGGACTGAGGGTGCTGCAAGACTTGAGATCAGTGTCTGAATAGTGTGCTCTCAGAGAGTCCCACTTTGGGCTCTGTGGAGTTGTCACAGTTAAATCCGTGACTTCTACAGCACTCATTCAAGTCAGTGATATGGAAAAGCTTTTCTGCTCCTAAAGTTCACTAAATCTGATTTGCATATGATGCTCTGATTGGTCTTAACCAGTAAGACTTGGCCTAAACACTAACCAGAACAGAAAACAATGTGTTGAATTTGAACATTCATTCATTTTCTTAGTCCCTTTATTAATCCAGGGTTGCCACAGCGGAATGAACCACCAACTTATCCAGCACGTTTTTACGCAGCGGATGCCCTTCCAGCCGCAACCCATCCCTGGGAAACATCCACACACTAGGGACAATTTAGCCAACCCAATTGACCGGAGCACCCGGAGGAAACCCACGCAAAGGCAGAGAGAACATGCAAACTCCACACAGAAACACCAACTGAGCCGAGGTTCGAACCAGCGACCTTCTTGCTGTGAGGCGACAGCAATACCTACTGCGCCACTGCCTCACCCTTGAATTTAAACAAACAAATTAAATGTAATAATGTTCAACTTTATTTGTTTGCTTAAATTCAGCCCAAATAAATTGTTTACAGCTCATGGCTTAGTTTGTTTCAGCAAGCTAATAATAGAGTATGATAAAACCCTCAATTTACCGAATAAACAGTGATCCATCAGATCCTGTAGGTCAGAAAGTATAGTTTACTGCAGAACAGCTCATTTTGTCATGGTAAAATAACACAGAAATCCAATAATAAGGCTTCAA
This sequence comes from Danio rerio, assembly GCF_052040795.2. Lineage (NCBI taxonomy): Eukaryota > Metazoa > Chordata > Actinopteri > Cypriniformes > Danionidae > Danio > Danio rerio. Next base: position 3,063,694 of record NC_141034.1, on the reverse strand, counting down.
TCTCCTCCCGAAGCTCTGACGGTCGGATTTGAGAAGCTGTCAATCAACTGTCAATCACAATGACACGCCTCGTGTTCATAGCATTAAATTACTGGCTATGTGCTGTATAAGTTGGCGGTTCATTCCGCTCTGGCGACCCCAGATTAATAAAGGGACTAAGCTGAAAAGAAAATAAATGAATTATTTAATGACTATGTACAGTTAAAGTCAGAACTATTAAATACCCTTTGAATTTTTTTTCTTTTTTAAATATTTCCCAAATGGTGTTTAACAGAGCTAGTAAATTTTCACAGTATGTCTGATAATATTCATTCTTTTTGAGAAGGTCTTATTTGTTTTATTTCGGCTAGAATAAAAGCAGTTTTTAATTTTTTAAAAGCAATTTTAAGGTAAAAATTATTAGTCTCTTTAAGCTCTATTTTTTTCGATAGTCTACAGAACAAACCATCATTATACAATAACTTGCCTAATTACCCTAACCTGCCTAGTTACCCTTATTAACCTAGTTAAGCCTTTAAATGTTCCTTTAAGCTGCATAGACGTGTCTTGAAAAAAGATAAGATATATCAGCTCTTAGAGATGAGTTATTAAGCTATTATGTTTAGAAATGTATTGAAAAAATCTTCCCTCTGTTAAACAGAAATTGGGAAAAAATAAACAGGGGGCTAAAAATTCAGGGGGGCTAATGATTCTGACTTCAACTGTGTGTGTGGGGGGTATATATATATATATATATTATTTAATTTTTTTTGCACAAATTTAAAGAGAACCACAGGTCAATAGGGAGATTGCAGAAGTCCAGCTTCTGTTTTATTACTGAATATCTACTATTAAATATCTCCTATTTAAAAATATACAGACACATGTAAATTTTGTGTCTGTTTTAAAACACTTACAGGACTTTAATTTTGACAACTATGTGGATATATTAAATGCACAGAGAGAGACTTTCACTTCACACATAGTTTGTGAATGAACAGGCATGCGTGTACTAGTTACAGACGTGATCATGAGGCTGTTTTTGCGCCAAGTAATCAATCAGTGAACAGGAGAAAGTGCATTATAATACAACATATTAATAATGAAATCCACAAATTATAGTATAATATTGAGAGTTTAATTTCTCGCGGCCCACCTGCAGGATTGCTGAGGCCAGTTAGAAAACGTACATTATATTACTACAATTCTGAATGAAAAACGATATTATATCTAGCACGTTTTCAGTTGTGTAGCAAGCAGAACTTGTCAAAAAAAACTCCATTATTGATTACTAAACTCCTATTGATTTAGGAGTTTAACAAGTTTTGATTCAGCATTTGTTTTTACCGCTGTCACTTATGTCCACGTGACCGCACATACAGCGGATCTGCGTGAACGGGAGAGAATCTACATTTGTTGACGGACAGTTTGGGCTACTTATCTGAATTATGGAAATTGTCTGCCTGACATTTATTTATTTATTTTTGTATTTATTTTTGGCACCTTTTTTAATTAGATGGGACAGTATTGAGACAGGGGGTAGGGAAATGTCCTCAAGCTGGGATTCGAACTCTGGACGCCCTGACATGCTACTGCACTATATGTCGGCATGCTAACCACTAGGCTATTGCTCAGATGTAACGGAGGCCAGCTAGTAAGTGTTGTGCAGGTAAACCTCACTCCTTTGACCTCTAAAGGTGCTCTAGCGACAAATGCTAGAGGCCCTGGTCTTTAGCCTCCTTGGTGGAGCAACCGACTCCCATACGAAAGGTCGCCAGTTCGATACCAACTCGGAGCGGGTTTGGTGGCGCAGGATCGCCAGGGTTATATTGGTGCCGTGACATGGATGGGAGTGAGGTTTAGGGGGTGTGAGTGTAACGGAGGCCAGCTAGTGAGTGCTGTTTCGGTAAACCTCACTCCCCTGACCTCTAAATGTACTCTAGCGACAGTCGCTACAATCTATAGTCTTTAGCCTCCTTGATAGAGCAACCGACTTCAATGCGAAAGGTAGTCGGTTCGAAACCAGCTCGAAGCAGGTTGGGTGGTGTAGGTTCATTGGGTTACACAGACTGCCTGACAATTTTTAACTAGATAAACATTATTTAGTCTTCAGACCCATATAAAAATACCTCACGAGAAAATGTAAGTATTTTACGTTTTGCCAGTTTAGTGGCGAATTCGTACGAGTTCAGTCGTACGAAATTGTACAATTTTAAAAAGGAGGCGTGGCACCTAACCCCACCCCTAAACCCAACCGTCATTGGGGAATGAGCAAATCGTACTAAATTGTACGAATTAGATCGTACGTATTTATACAAATTAGCCACTACCTCAAAAAGTTACAAATTGTCGTGAGATTGTGTTGAAAAATACATATAAAAACATTTAGATCATTTACTCCAATCATGAATGTGAACCATGAATGTCAACCAGCACAACAGCACATGTTTCTGAAGACAATCGCCTACTGCACCTTTACGTTTTAAGAGTTTAATATTGAAATGGACTTTTCTTTGCAAAACACACTGCTATAATCTTCACAGGTGGCTGCAGAAGCATGGCTAGGTAGAAAGAAAGGCAACACTTGATTTTAGCCTACTAGCTGGTTGCTTTGTAAATTTCATGCGGTCTTCTTCTGGATCATGTGGTTTGTAAATGTCTGTCCTGATAGCAGGAGTGCACTAATCAAGTCTTTTTCCATCGTCTGCTTATCGTTCTGGCCTTGAGCGACTCACTGAAGCACAGGTGCACGAGCGAGGAGACTTCTGAATGAAACACGTCTGCTCCCTAATCTTCACCTCATCTCAAACAAATAACCCCCAGAGCACCTGACACTGCTCGCTTTCACGTCAGCACATCTGCCGGCTTCTCTTTCTACGCACCCGCAACCTTTAAGTTCGGATGATTATTAAAGTGAATCCATCTGCATCGACGGCAGCCTTGAGAACAAGCGAACATGATCTAGACCCGCTTCTCATTCTGCACAACTGTCTGAGAATGTTAAAGCTCCGTTTGATGTTTTGCTGTCTCTAAACTGCAGTTTCCTGTCGGAGAAGGTCACACACCCGCCGCTCTATCCAGACAGCAGATAAGGTGCCAGCTCTGTGCCTGCTCTACAACTACCGTCCTCGGGCATTATTATTAGCAATTTGGAGCGCTCGGGACCAGACAGCCACTCCATCTGCCTGGGGGAGCGTCGGGATTGGGATTATCAGAGGCCCTTTGGTCCCATCCGCAGGTTGGGAAAGGAATGATAACCATCTCAAGATGACTGCCATGTGTGCACAACAACACAAGAAAAGGAGAAGAAGAAGAAGGAGGGAAGGAAAATAAAGAGAGTGGCAGATACACCTTTGGAGCTGTTTTCATTGGATGAGGCCTTACCTGAGCTGGGTGTGATTGACCTCAGTGTCCATGGCAACCCAGAGGGTGTGATGTCATGAGATCATTATTTATGCAAGACTTGGAGTTTGTCAAGTGAAGCAGACTGTGGCATTTTTTTTGAAAGCAGCATTAATAATTAACCTATTACAACTCATGAGGTCATGACTTACAAGACAGCCACCGTGGAGAGAAAGGCCCACATCGCTTCCTCCGCGTCCGAGTGGCTCCGTGCGCGCTTGCGAAACGGCTCTCCGGGTCACGGCTTCTCGTCTGTCCGCTTGGTTTAATCCGATTGTATGCAGGGTCCGCGGACTTTCCCGCTGGACTGCATGTTTTCACCGTCGGCTCGGGGTCAGCGGGGTGTGAGCGCGCCACAGCCGACACGGATGGTTGCGGTGCACGGTCGGTCGGTAACAGCGGGGCGGGGCGAGGCGGGGCGCAGCTCAATCCTCCGGAGTCTGAGAAACAGGTGAAGCGAAGTTCAAACGCGACCCACACCTATGCGGCGTTTCCGCTCATAAAAAAACAAACAAAGTTTGCGCCCAAGTAACTTTTCCTGCTGGAAATGTCCTTCCACAGATGAGGCTTGATTAATTCCTTAGAGTGCATGCGCACGCGTCTGTCAGTGCTGATCCGCTACAGCCGAAATGACGCGCCGCGGGAGGCAGAGCACCTGGAAGGGGATGGAGCGGTGAAGACTGGACTCTGGGTACCGCGGAGCGTGCTCGGTCATGGCTGTTGGTCCAGCGCAGATGCTGCGGGAAGTGAAAGCGGCACACGCTCGCGGCCACCCGCGGCAGCAGCTCCCTGCACCTGATTTCCCGGACTCAGTTCTGGAGCTCCAGCGCAACGGCAGCCAAAACGCGGGCCGATGACATCACCTCCAAAATGTTTGAAGGGGAAAGAATGCAATCCGAGCTTTTTATTTATTTTTTAAAATGAAGAAAGTTTGCAGCTCCCCCCAGAACAGCGCAAAAGTCTGCCCGAAGAAACGGCGAAGAAAACGCGTCTCTTTTTGCGCATAAAAGCAGGCGATCCGTGCACTGGAAGCAGCGTCCACTTAACCTGCGCCTCCTCCTCTTCCTCAGCAGCGTTCATTCACAAATTCCCGGTTACGCCGTTTGATAGGAAAACTAATAAAGCGGCCGTTGCGAGCGCGGTGCGTAAAAGCGGCTTGTTTCCTCTCCGCTCGTTTGTCTTCTGAAGCTGCACGGCAGAGCGCAGAAATCACTCCAAGAAAGAAAGAAAAAAAAAAAAAAACAGAACAAGATTTCAGATCAATCCACCCTCCCTCCCCCAGCCCCCCTTTCTCTTTCTCTCTCCCTCGCTCCCTCTCCGTTTGCTTTCCCCCTCACACACACACACACACACACACACACACTTACACACACACTTATTGGATCCAAACGAGATTACTCAGCCTCGGTGTGATGCCGCCCGACTCCAGCGAAAACACTCGCCAATGTCACCATGCGCAACAAAGAGCCGCGCGCACACACGCGCGCGCACCAGCGGTCCTGCCGGGACGCACCGCGCATCGGAAACAGTCCCAAACTAATCCCACACTTTAAATCTGCCACCGATTCAAACCCAGAAGTTTAGTGCTTTTTAATGCGTTTTGATGCGTTTCATGCCTGTAAAACTCAAGAGGGCAGAGTGAAGAGAGACGCTTCATTTGAAAGCGGGAGGGAGGTATGAAAGCTCACGGTCCGATCCAAAAGGAACATTTCTCAGCACCGCGACAGAACCGCAGACGGTCAGCCAAGCCAACACTCACCCACCCTCCCCGATCCCCCACCTCTCTCTCTCTCTCTCTCTCTCTCTCTCTCTCTCTCTCTCTCTCTCTCTCTCTCTCTCTCTCTCTCTCTCTCTCTACGCACACACACTTTTACTTAGCTATCTAAATGAGGACATACCATAGACATCTGTTGTTTTATATAGACCTCAAGCGAGACTAGCTCAGCTAACAAAAATATGTTCTAAGAACATTCCCTTTAAGCTAGTAAAGGCTTATTTCTGAATCTTCAACACGTCCATTTTTTTTTATCTATTTATTTAAAAAAAATTGGTTATGCTGAAGTTGAATAAATCATATTAGCTTCCATTTGCAACCATTGTGGAAATGTTACTTCTGAATTTTGATAGTTAAACAAATGTCTAAAATGGTTCAGGAAAATAATTATGCACCAAAAACTTTTTGCATCATTACAGATAGAAAACTTTGAGCACACTGTAATATCGTCCTTGGAGCGTTAATATATTTCATGAAAATCTTGCCAGAACTTAAACCTGAGCGTTTGTTTGCCGGATTAGCTGAAAACCACAGGTCAGACGAAAACATCTTCTCTGAACATTTTGAAACTAGTAATGAAGGAAGGAACAAATGTTGTAAAAAAGCAAGAAATATAAGACAACTGTCCAGCTTTGAATGAACATTATATTCTTGTTACTGGAAGAATGCTTGCTCATATCTGAGGAGAACTTTGCCAGAAGGTTAGCCAGTACTGAGAATGTTCTCTGTTAGCTGAGAACCAATCTTGCAGTGCTGGAAAGAAAAAAAAACATGCTGGTCTCCCACCTTGATTAGCTGAAAACATCCGCAAAACCAGCCAACATCTGATCATGCTTAGTATTTTTAGCTGCTAGTTTTTAGCAACCAACCCTACCAACATTCAGTAAAAGACTTATTTGCACCATTACGAATGACTGTTGTCACAGTCTAAAAGAAATACGTAAAAATTATGGTAAAAAAAGGGGCAGCTGCACAAAATCCGTAGTTTTATGGTATATTTCCGGCAGCTGGGGTGTAAACGTAAAATTATGGTCGTTAAATTACAGAAATTTGCTGTTAAATAAGAGATTGAATTACAGAAATTTATCAGAAAATTAAATTGAAGTAAATTTCTGTAACTTAATGTCCGTTATTTTACAGTAAATTTCTGTAATGTAATGTCCGTTATTTTACAGTAAATTTCTGTAACTTAATGTTTGTTATTTTACAGTAAATTTCTGTAACCTAATGTCTGTTATTTTACAGTAAATTTCTGTAATGTAATGTCCATTATTATACAGTAAATTTCTGTAATGTAATGTCTGTTATTTTACAGTAAATTTTTGTAATTTAATGTCCGTTATTTTACAGTAAATTTCTGTAATGTAATGTCAGTTATTTTACAGTAAATTTCCGTAACTTAATGTCCGTTATTTTACAGTAAATTTCTGTAACTTAATGTCCGTTATTTTACAGTAAATGTCTGTAATGTAATGTCCGTTATTTTACAGTAAATTTCTGTAATTTAATGTCCGTTATTTTCCAGTAAATTTCTGTAATTTAATGTCCGTTATTTTACAGTAAATTTCTGTAACCTAATGTCTGTTATTTTACAGTAAATTTCTGTAATGTAATGTCCATTATTATACAGTAAATTTCTGTAATGTAATGTCTGTTATTTTACAGTAAATTTTTGTAATTTAATGTCCGTTATTTTACAGTAAATTTCTGTAATGTAATGTCAGTTATTTTACAGTAAATTTCCGTAACTTAATGTCCGTTATTTTACAGTAAATTTCTGTAACTTAATGTCCGTTATTTTACAGTAAATGTCTGTAATGTAATGTCCGTTATTTTACAGTAAATTTCTGTAATTTAATGTCTGTTATTTTACAGTAAATTTCTGTAACCTAATGTCTGTTATTTTACAGTAAATTTCTGTAATGTAATGTCCATTATTATACAGTAAATTTCTGTAATGTAATGTCTGTTATTTTACAGTAAATTTTTGTAATTTAATGTCCGTTATTTTACAGTAAATTTCTGTAATGTAATGTCAGTTATTTTACAGTAAATTTCCGTAACTTAATGTCCGTTATTTTACAGTAAATTTCTGTAACTTAATGTCCGTTATTTTACAGTAAATGTCTGTAATGTAATGTCCGTTATTTTACAGTAAATTTCTGTAATTTAATGTCCGTTGTTTTCCAGTAAATTTCTGTAATTTAATGTCCGTTATTTTACAGTAAATTTCTGTAATTTAATGTCCGTTATTTTACAGTAAATTTCTGTAATTTAATGTCCGTTATTTTACAGTAAATTTCTGTAATTTAATGTCCGTTATTTTACAGTAAATTTCTGTAATTTAATGTCCGTTATTTTACAGTAAATTTCTGTAATTTAATGTCCATTATTTTACTTTTTTTCCAGCACCCTCTTCACTTTTGTCCGCGACACTCCTCCGCCATCCACCGCACCAATCCCCGCTATACAGTTCTAGTTGATAATTTGGAAAAGTGTCAGAAGGTCCATTTTTCTGCAGAATTATCTGTTGAACAGCATCCCAATCATCTCAAACACTTACTGACCTACTAGAACCAGCATGGAGCCAAGATTCTCACAGAAATCAGTGAAGTTTGGTGAAAGAAAAAAAAATGGTTTGGGGTTACATTCAGTAAGGGGAGATCTGCAGGGAGAATGGCAACATCAACAACCTGAGGTCTCTAGACATTTGTGCTGCCCATTACATTACAAACCACAGGAGAGGGCAAATTTTCCAGCAGGTTAGCGCTCCTCATACTTCAGCCTCCACATCAAAGTTCCAGGATTCTGGAGCTTCAGGATTGGCCAGCCCAGTCACCAGACTTAAACATTATTGAGCATGTGTGGGGTAAGATGAAGGAGGAGGCATTGAAGATGAATCCAAAGAGTCTTGATGAACTGCTTGCTTTGCCATGAGTCATTGCAGAGATGTATTGAGGCATTCCTGTCATGCAGGGAATTCTGGGATAGTCAGTTTACTGTTTTTAACTGTATATATTACAGAAACGCATTAGTTTTTAACAGTTTTTACTATTGAAATTACGGTCATTTTTTATATTGCAGTTTAACTACCGCTTCTAGGAGCATTTTTAAACTTGAAGTGTAACTAAACCAACGCGCACACACCCAAGCGCACTAGTCATGTGCATGTGTGCGAGCTGGGAGACAGTTATTAATAGTGGGACACGGGGGTCAGTAGTTAGTCAGTGATTTGGACTCGCGGGTCATCCCTTTGGTCCCCTCCACCCATTGTAGCACACACACACATTGACTTTCTCCTCGAAACGCATTCATGCTTGCTTCTTGTTTCAACCGCTCCCAACTTATGAAGTATGTGCCATTGGAAAGAAAGTTGTTTTTCAGAGGAAGAGAGAGGAAAGGAGGGACAGAGAGGAGGAAAGAAGAGGCAGATAAGAGCCATTATTAATCCACCTGACATTTAGAGTCCATTTCCCTCCGGTCTTCCCAACGTCCGTCACCTCCAACATGCAGTTTCCTCTTGTGTTCTGTGCTGTGCTTCCACTAGAGGGCGTATTTACTTACTGAGCAACATCAGGCGTTCAAGTGCAGCATTTAGGGTATGCTCAGAATTTACTAGCATGCCATTCCTATTATTCTGCGTTATATAAAATATACTGCTAGTATAAAGTTTTAGAACAGGATGATTTCTTTACACCAAGCCTGCATTAAAAAATAAAAAATAAAAACTATATATATATATATATATATATATATATATATATATATATATATATATATATATATATATATAATGTTAATGAAACTAAACTTTTTCTCTTTTAGGTAAATTAGGATTATCAAATGTGTTTCTGTTATGCTGAGAAATATTTTTTGAGAAATTGTTACAACTTTTCTTGAAAATCAAGTTTACATACAATAAGATTATTCTGCCTCTGAAAAAGCTCAGATGATGATGTCAAGGTTTTGGAAGTGTCTAATTGGCTAATTGACAACATTTGAGTTAATTAGTGAATTCAAAAAGCCAGAATCAACAAAAAAAAGCCAGATTACAGTTTCCTAAATTACACTGGGAAAAATAATAATTTCTGAAGACATGTCCTGTGCTCTGATGGAACTAAGATTGAACTGTTTGGCCATAATCACCTGTGTTATTTGAAGGACAAAGGGAAAAGCTTACAAGCCTAGGAACACCATCCCAACAGTAAAGTATGGGGGCGGCAGCATCATGTTGTGGGGCTGTTTTGCTGCAGGAGGGACTGGTCCACTTCACATCATAGATGGCATCATGAAGAAAGAACATTATGTAGAAATACTGAAGCAACATCTCAAGACATCGGCCAGGAAATTAAAACTTGGCCACAAATGGGTCTTAAAACAGACCATGACCCTAAGCATACTGCCAAATTAGTTCAAATGTGCTTTAAGGACAACAGAGTGAATGTTTTGGAGTGGCCATCACAAAGCCCTGATCTAAATCCTATAGAAAATTTGTGGGCAGAATTGAAAAAGTTTGTGCCTATAAATCTGACTCCATTACACCAATTCTGTCAGGAGGAATGGGACATTTGACCATAGTTATACAGTTTAAAAGCAAAGCAAAAAAAATAATAATAAAAAATAAATAAAAAAAAAACAAGGAAATGTATGTAAACTTTTGACTGTCGAAAATAATAAAAAATCTTTAAAAAAAATTAGTATGATTTACCAACAGGCATTTAAAAAAACTGGCTATGTTTCTTTTTTAGAGTGCATGTAAACTTCTGGTTTCAACTGTGTATATATATTAAATGCAGACTTGGTGAAAAAAAAAAAATTATATATATATATATATATATATATATATATATATATATATATATATATATATATATATATATATATATACACAACAGTTCTGTCTGGTTCTCGAATCTGGTTGGCTGATAGCCGTGATATATTTAAGTGATATCAGCACCAATACAGCCTCTTTTCCCTTGTATTTTAACCCATACAGCCTTTTTACCTTGTGTATTACTCCCCCCACATACAGCCAGCAAAAAGCAGACACTACAGACCTAAAGTTTAAAAGATGCTTGCTCAGCTGTTTAACTGTCAGCTTATCATTTGAATCAAAGGCGGAAGAAAGTAGTTCCTCATACAAAAGGTATTTTGAGACTCTCCATGTTTGGTTTTGTTTTTATATACACAATTATGCCGTCAAACTGTTGTTTAAAGGCAATATCACACACATAGCAGTGCGATATGGCTGTATATCGGCACTGGTGGGGGCACTAAGGCAATCGGCCTGTGGCTTTGTGCCAACGCACGCCTCCCACCAGTGCTGATATACAGCCATATCGCACTGCTACTCGTGTGATATTGTTGGGTTTAGGTTTTGGGTAGGATTAGAGATGCAGAATAAGATCATACTTTATAGCTGCTAATGAACAGTTAATATCTTAATAATAGGCAGGTAATAAGCCAATATTTAACAGCATGAATTGTGACCCAAACTAAGTGTTCTGCAATACATTTTTACCATTATTGATGGCAATTACACCCAAAGATTTCAGTAAAATTATGATTTCCAACTGCATTATGAGAATTAAAATTGAGGAGAAAATATGTTTAACTACTATGAAAATAAAGTCACACTGGATTAAATTAATTGATCCTGAATACAAATTAAAAACTGCTTTTATTCTTGCTGAAATAAAACAAAAAAGTCTCCAAAATTAAAAATATTATAGGAAATACTGTGAGAAAAAATCCTAAATAAACATCATTCGGGAAATATTTGAAAAAGAATTCACAGGAGGGCCAATAATTCTGACTTCAACATGCGCATTCAGGAAAAAAGAAAGAGTTTTAAAAATGATTCTTTCCAAATATCAATCCTGAACGTCATGGAAATGTCTGTAATGAATGCACAGCGCTCTAATTGCGCTCTAAAATATGTCATCAGCTCGATATTATTCTTGCATCAATGAAATCTTGCTTATGAGCCATAGTGATGTCTGATTTGTGGGTAAATTGTTCTTCCCGAGCCGCTTCTTT